>NC_029787.2:53291608-53316393 GCF_000816755.2 Arachis ipaensis
GAATCAGCATCTGTACCTAAGCAGCAACCCTTCCATGAATGAAGAGGTTAAAACAGTAACTGCTGAACTCAGTCCTATAAAACAAGCTGCTGAATTCAATCAGCAATTGGGCTTTCTAACAAAGCAGCTAGCCGAATTTAAAGACAGGCTACAAGAGACAAGGATGGCTAATATACATATGGATGAATAGTTTAAGCAAACAAAGCAGCAGCTGTCAAGGCAAATAGCAGAAGAATGCCAAGCAGTTCAACTAAGAAGTGGGAAAACATTAAATACCCCACCTCAAGGCAGCAAAAAGCTAAAAAATGAGCAAACCACCAAAAATTCACCTGAGGACAGTAAGAGCCCAGGGAAAAAAAATTCTGGCGCTAAAACACCAGAAAATTGGTGGAAGGCTGGCGCTGAACGCCCAGACCATGGCCAAAACTGGCGTTCAACACCAGTTACAAAGCAGGACTGGCGTTCAACGCCAGAAATGGGCAAGGATCTGGCGTTGAACGCCCAAAATGGGCAGGATCTGGCGCTGAACGCCCAAAATGGGCACAATTCTGGCGTTCAAACGCCAGGAACAGACAAGGAGTTAGCTTCTCACGTCACTCCAGCTTCGAACTCTGGCAATCAATTGCCAGTGAGGGATCAGACACACACAAGTGCTGATGACAACCCCTCTAAAAAGGCTTCTTCAACCACTTCTGTAGGCAATAAACCTAATGCCAAATCAGTGGTTCAACCACAGAGGCGGCTAAATCCAGCCATGAAAGAAGTGGTGCAGAAAGAGGTCATCAAATTACTGGAGGTTGGGATTATTTATCCTATTTCTGATAGCCCCTGGGTGAGCCCTGTTCAAGTCGTCCCAAAAAAGGGAGGCATGAAAGTGATTCATAATGAAAAAAATGAACTAGTTCCTACAAGAACAGTTACAGGGTGGCGCATGTGTATTGACTACAGAAGGCTCAATACAGCCACCAGAAAGGATCATTTTCCTTTACCATTCATAGACCAGATGCTAGAAAGACTAGCAGGTCATGATTATTACTGCTTTTTGGATGGCTACTCAGGCTATAACCAGATTGCAGTAGATCCCCAAGATCAAGAGAAAACAGCATTCACATGTCCATCTGGAGTGTTTGCTTACAGAAGGATGCCATTTGGGCTATGTAATGCGCCTGCAACCTTCCAGAGATGCATGCTCTCTATTTTCTCTGATATGGTGGAAAAATTTCTGGAAGTCTTCATGGATGACTTCTTAGTATATGGAGACTCATTCAGTTCCTGTCTTGATCACCTGAAACTTGTTCTGAAAAGATGCCAAGAAACCAACCTAGTTTTAAACTGGGAAAAGAGTCACTTCATGGTGACTGAAGGAATTGTCTTTGGGCATAAAATCTCAAACAAGGGAATAGAGGTGGATCAAGCAAAAATAAAGGTAATTGAAAAATTACCACCACCTGTCAATGTTAAGGCAATCAGAAGCTTTCTGGGGCATGCAGGATTCTATAGGAGGTTTATAAAGGATTTTTCGAAAATCGCAAAACCTCTAAGCAATCTGCTAGCTGCTGACACGCCATTTGTGTTTGACACAGAGTGCCTGCAGGCGTTTAAAACGCTGAAAGCTAAGCTGGTCACAGCACCAGTCATTTCTGCACCAGACTGGACATTACCATTTGAGCTAATGTGTGATGCCAGTGATCATGCCATTGGTGCAGTATTGGGACAGAGGCACGATAAGCTTCTGCATGTCAATTATTATGCCAATCGCGTTCTAAATGATGCCCAGAAAAATTACACAACCACAGAAAAAGAACTACTTGCAGTGGTTTACGCCATTGACAAGTTCAGATCATACTAAGTAGGATCAAAAGTGACTGTGTATACTGATCATGCTGCTCTTAAATAGCTACTCCCACCTAAATGAGCTAGAGGAATTCAGATTCACAGCTTTCGAAAATGCCAAGCTTTATAAAAAAAAATAAAAAAAATGGCATGATAGAAAGCTGTCATCTAGAATCTTTGAACCAGGACAGAAGGTCCTATTGTTTAACTCTAGACTCAGGCTATTCCCCGGGAAACTGAAATCCCGGTGGAGGGGACCATACGTGATTACAAGTGTATCACCATATGGTTATGTGGAGCTTCAAGATATTGATTCTGATAAGAAGTTCATTGTCAATGGACAGAGAATCAAGCATTATCTTGAAGGCAACATTGAGCAAGAATGCTCAAGGCTGAAGCTAGATTAAAAGCTCAGCAAGGTCCAGCTAAAGACAATAAAGAAGCGCTTGCTGGGAGGCAACCCATCCATGGGGCAACAATCCTCTAAGCATTTTGCCCTATTTCTATTTTTATTTTTATTTTTACTTGTTTATACAGAGTTCATTGACAACAAGGTAAATAATCTTTTACAGAAAACCTCGGCACACAAGACAGAGAAAAAGAGCTCACTGGCAAGAAAACGCCAGTAAAAGTATATTTTGGGCGTTCAACGCCCAAAATGGGCATCCACTGGGCGTTGAACACCAGTAATGGTAGCAATCTGGGCGTTCAACGCCAGAAAGGGGCACCCACTGGGCGTTGAACGCCAGTAATGGCAGCAGCTGGGCGTTGAATGCCCAGGAGAGCAGCATTTGGGCGCTGAACGCCCAAAACAGGCAGTGTTTGGGCGTCCAAACGCCAGGAAGGCAGGGAGGAGCCAAATTCATTTTTTCCACACGTATTTCCATTCTAATTTCAAATTTTATGTTTCAATGCATGATTTTTACATGAACATGTTAAGAACCCTGATTTCTAAAATCCTTAATTTCTAAAAATCCCTATTTCCAAATTCAATCCAACTCTTCTCAAATCTTTTCTGAAAACAAATCTATCTTTTTCACTTTAAAATATTTTCAACTAATCCATATCTTTTTCAAATCTCCATATTATCTTTTTCAAAATTCAGATTTATCTTTTTCAAAAATCTATCATATCTCTTCAAAATTAAACTATATCTTCTATCTTATCTTTTTCAACTCAATCTTTTTATCTTATCTTTTCCAATTTTTCGAAAACCCACCCCCCCATCCCTTTAAATTTGGGTTCGGCCTCCCTCCTCCTCCATCAACAATTGCACCTAGCTCTCCTTCTATCCCTCTCCTTTCTTTTCTTTTGCTTGAGGACAAGCAAACCTCTAAGTTTGGTGTGTTTATCCGAGATCACTAAGATCATGGCTCCTAAAGGAAAACAACCCACTCCAAGAGGCAAGAAAGAGAGCGTTCCAAAACCACTTTGGAATCAAGGGAAGTTCTTATCTAAAGAACATTCATACCATTATCTTAAAATAATGGGTCTGAGATCAGTGATCCCGGAAGTTAGATTCGATCTGAAAGAAGATGAATATCCGGAGATCCAGGAGCAAATTTGAATCAGGAACTGGGAAGTCCTAGCTAATCCTGAAACGAAAGTAGGAAGGAACATGGTCCAGGAGTTCTATGCTAATATGTGGTAAACTGACAAGCAAAAAATATCTGGAACTGCCTTCTATGAATTTCGGACCATGGTTAGAGGAAAGATTGTTCATACCACCCCTGACAAGATCAGAGAGATCTTAAAGCTACCTCAGCTAAAGGACGATCCAGACTCCTTCAACAGGAGGATGATGAGAGCAGACATTGACCTGGATAAGATTCTAGAGGACATATGTATCCCTGGAGCCAGGTGGACCACCAACACAAAGGGTGTCCCAAATCAACTCAAGAGAGAGGATCTCAAACCAGTCGCCAGAGGATGGCTAGACTTCATTGGGCATTCTCTGTTGCCTACTAGCAACTGTTCTGAAGTCACAGTTAAAAGAGCAGTGATGATCCATTGCATCATGATGGGAAAGGAAGTGGAGGTTCATCAGTTGATTTCAGCTGAACTCTACAAAATTGCTAACAAAAATTCTAAAGAAGCCAGGTTGGCTTATCCAAGCGTGATTTCTCTGCTCTGCAAGGACGCTGGAGTGAGGATGGGAATAACTGAGTATATCTCAATTGAGAAGCCAATCACCAGAGCATCAATGGAAAAACAACAAGCACAGGATGATCCCATCAAGAAGAGAGCACAGGAATTCCTCCCAGAGATCCCTCAATCTGAATACTGGGAGTATCTTGAGACGTCTGTTACCAAGATACGGGAAGCTATGGAGCAAATAATAAAAGAACAGAAGGAACACAGTCAAATGCTGACCTATATGTTTAAAGAACAAGAGGAGCAAGGGCGTGACTTAAGGGAATTGAAGCGCCAAAAATTTTCTCTTGTAGGACCGAGCACCCCAAGGATCAGAGGAACCCGCATTCCCCCAGAATAAAGGTTGTTAATTTCCAATTTCTGCCTTAACTCTGTGACAGTGTCCTTATAGAAGTTTACCTTAGGAGTCATATAGTAGTAATTAGTATCTATTTTGATTTTATCTCCAATTAAGCTATAGTTTATTTTTCTCATCATCAGCAAACATGAATAAAGTAGTAGATCTTTTGAATAAGAGGCAATAAAATTTCGAGTTTTAATAAGAGAAATTCTAATTAGTTAAATGTGGTGGCAATGCTTTCTGTCTTCTGAATGAATGCTTGAACAGTGCATATGTCTTTTGAATTTGTTGTTTAAGACTGTTAAATATGTTGGCTCTTGAAAGAATGATGAGCATGAGACATGTTATTGATAATCTGAAAAATCATAAAAATGATTCTTGAAGCAAGAAAAAGCAGCAAAGAACAAAGCTTGCAGAAAAAAAAAATAGAAAGAAAAAGAAAAAGCAAGCAGAAAAAGCCAAAAGCTCTTAAAACCAAAAGGCAAGGGCCAATAAAAGGGATCCGAAGGCTTTGAGCATCAGTGGATAGGAGGGCCTAAAGGAATAAAATCCTGGTATAAGCGGCTAAACCAAGCTGGCCCTAACCATGTGCTTGTGGCGTGAAGGTGTCAAGTGAAAACTTGAGACTGAGCGGTTAAAGTCAAGGTCCAAGGCAAAAAAAAGAAGAGTGTGCTTAAGAACTCTGCACACCTCTAATTGGGGACTTTAGCAAAGCTGAGTCACAATCTAAAAGGTTCACCCAATTATGTGTCTATGGTATTTATGTATCCGGTGGTAATACTGGAAAACAAAGTGCTTAAGGCCACGGCCAAGACTCGTAAAATAGCTGTGTTCAAGAAGCATCACACTGAAATAGGAGGATCAATAACACTATCTGAATTCTAGGTTCCTATAGATGCCAATCACTCTGAGCTTCAATGGATAAAGTGAGATGCCAAAGGTTCGGCCTCCCTCCTCCTCCATCAACAATTGCACCTAGCTCTCCTTCTATCCCTCTCCTTTCTTTTCTTTTGCTTGAGGACAAGCAACAGTTTAAGTTTGGTGTTGTGATGAGCGGATATTTTATACGCTTTTTGGGGTTAATTTCATATAGTTTTGAGTATGATCTAGCTAGTTTTTAGTTTATTTCCATTAGTTTTTAGGAAAAATTCATATTTCTGGACTTTACTATGAGTTGTGTGTTTTTCTGTAATTTCAGGTATTTTTCTGGCGGAAATTGAAGGAGCTGAGCAAAAATCTGATTCAGGCTGAAAAAGGACTGCTGATGCTGTTGGATTCTGATCTCCCTGCACTCAAAGTGGATTTTCTGGAGCTACAGAACTCGAAATAGCATGCTTCTAATTGCGTTGGAAAGTAGACATCCAGGGCTTTCCAGCAATATATAATAGTCCATACTTTTCACAAGGATAGATGACGTAAACTGGCGTTCAACGCCAGTTCTCTGCCCAATTCTGGCGTCCAGCGCCAGAAAAGGATCAAAAGCTGGAGTTGAACGCCCAAACTGGCATAAAAACTGGCGTTCAACTCCACAAATGGCCTCTGCACGTGACTCACTTAAATCTCAGCCCCAGCACACACCAAGTGGGCCCCAGCACACCAAGTGGGCCCTAGAAGTGGATCTCTGCATCATCCATCATAGTTTACTCATTTTTTGTAAACCTAGGCTACTAGTTTAGTATTTAAACAACTTTTAGAAACTTATTTTTGTACCTCATGACATTACCACCTCCGTTCTATATACGATTGAATGAGTATCTCTTAGATTCCTTAATCAGAATCTCCGTGGTATAAGCTAGAACTGATGGCAGCATTCATGAGAATCCGGAAAGTTTAAACCTTGTCTGTGGTATTCTGAGTAGGATGCAAGGATTGAATGACTGTGACGAGCTTCAAACTCCTGAAGGCTGGGCGTTAGTGACAGACGCAAAAGGATAGTAAATCCTATTCCAACCGGATCGAGAACCAACCGGTGATTAGCCGTGCTGTGACAGAGCGCGTGAGCGTAGTTTTCACTGGAAGGATGGAAGGTAGCCATTGACAACGATGATCCACCAACACACAGCTTGCCATAGGAGGACGTGCGTGCGTGAACAAGAAGACAGAGGAAAGCAGAGATTCAAAAGACAAAGCATCTCCAAAACTCCAACATATTCTCCATTACTGCATAACAAGTAACCTTTAATCCATGCTCTATTGTTTATTTGCAATTCAACTGATAAACATAATTGACTTTCTGACTAAGATTTACAAGATAGCCATAGAGTGCTTCAAACCAATAATCTCCGTGGGATTCGACCCTTACTCACGTGAGGTATTACTTGGACGACCCAGTGCACTTGCTGGTCAGTGGTACGAGTTGTGAAAAGTGTGATTCATAATTCGTGCACCAGGGCTCTATAATGATACATTCCCATGGACTTCCAACATCTCCTACGTCTTCAACCACTCCTTCCGACTCAATTGTCTCATCTTCCTCCCCTAGTGGCAATTCTTTCTTCAACTCCTCTTCTTCATCTTGAAGCTCTAAACTCAGTCCCTCACTATGCTCCTTGGTTTCTTCTCCACATTCGTCAATGGGAGTGCCTTGGTCACTTAGGCTTAGTCCGGAGGAGGCCATATTGCTAACAGCTTCCACTAGGATAGCCATCTTGGCTCCTAGCTCTTTAAACTTCTTTTCATCCTCCTCTTGTCTCCTCATGCGTGGGGGCTTCATCGGGAAGTGATGGTGGAAGGGAAGGTTCATGGTTTGGGAGGGAAGTTTCACAATTGGAAGTTGGTTCATCTTGGTGAGGGTATAGAGGTGGTGTATATTGAGGTGGTTCTTGAGAGTAATTGTGTTGGAATGGTGGTGGTTCCATGTGTGGTTCATATGGTTCATAAGGTGGTTGGTATGGTGGATAGAGATTAGGATCATATGGAGGTGTTTGGTGGTAGGGGGCTTGTGAGTAAGGTGGTTCAAAATTAGGTTGAGGGGGTGGTTCATAGGCATATGGTGGTGGTTGTTGACAATCATAATAAAGGTCACCATATCCATTAGATTGATATGCATTAGGATGAGAGTTATACCCATAAGAATCTGGAGGTTGTTGTTGCCAAGAAGGGTGATTAATCCTTTGAGGCTCCTCCCACCTTTGATTGTTCCATCCTTGATGCATATTGTCATTATAGTTCCCATTCCCTACAACATAATTTGAGCCAAACTCAGCCAAAGTGAGGATGAGAATTCATAGAGCAAATAAAAACAAAAGCTAACAAAAATAAGCAACACGTCCTAAGCCTAACAAAAACTAACAAACAAGCAAAAGACAAACATATTCACATATTCACAATAGCCAATAATGTAACACCATTGCAACTCCTTGTGAGACGACCCGAGGTTTAAATACTTCGGTTAATTCTTATTTGGGGTTTGTTATTTGTGACAACCAAATTTTTGATGTGGGAATTTTTTGTTGGTTTAGAACAATGCTTACAACGAAGTTCTTATTTCTAGAAGAGAAATTCTAAACCATCGAGCAAAACTCGCTCAATAATAATAATAATAAATAATTAAGCAATGGTGACATAACTTTAATTTTCACAACTTAAACTTAGAAAAGGGATTTGGTTGTCACAAGTTCAACCCCAATAGAAATAATCGAAGTATTCAAACCTCGGGTCATCTCACAAGGAATGGGCAAACATGTACTTCAACATTGGTTAGAAATCTGGGGTTGTGAGTTATGAGCATGAAAATAAATGGGAATCTTAACAAGCAAGTAATCTTAAATTGCAACAAACTAATTCAATTAACTAAGCAAATGTGAGCAATTCCAATGAACAAGCAACATTCCACTTAATTCTATTATAAACCAAACAAGTAACTATAACTAAGGCAAATAGTTGAGAAATTTGGTTTTCAAATATGAATAATAAAAGCAACTCTTGGCTAGGCATGGGAATTGGGGTCACCATCCTTGTCTAACAACCATATCTTGACAGTTATGAGGAACCAAGCTCATTAAGTCTACTTCCCAAAAGTCTTAAGTACATAATATCTACTCCTAGACTTGAAGTACATCAAATGGCTTTGATCACATCAACCCATAAGTCCCAACCTACCTACTAATTAGATTAGTAGTGGGTTGGCGTCAATGAGTATCAAATTGACCACTAAAGGCTCCCAAATCATCAAATCCATTAGACCCAATGACTCAAGTTTACCCAATTCCCTTGACGTGCCTTGGAAGCTTGCTGATGAGAAGCCACCTGCTGCAGACTGCAAGAAGATTATCCCTCACAGTAGGAAGTTTCAGGCTTTAGGTTACAGACCCCCATTCCTCACCGCTTCTGAGGAGGCAGCCACACCTTCAGCTGCCCCTTCTTCATCTACTGCTGCACCAGCTACCACCACTGCACCTCCACCTGCCTCAGAGCCCGTTTACCACCTCGTGCACTGCCTATTTTAGCAGCTAGACCAGATGGAGCGCCGCAACCAGCGGCGATATGAGAGCTCTGAGCATCGCAGCAAGCGACGCTATGAGCATTTAAAGTTGTTGCTCCGCACTGGTCACCATGACATTCCCTCTGAGCCTGACACACCATCAGAGCCATCTGAGGAGGAGGCAGACGGGCATGAGGAGGAGACACATGCACAGAGAGAGGCTGAGCAGGCAGGACCAGAGCAGGCTGCGCTACAGCATGAGGAGCCACACCAGATCCAGGCCGCAGACCCAGAGATTCCTCTCTAGTCAGCACCTCTAATGCAGCAGACTGATCCCACTACGCTCATAGAGACTGTAGACCCTCAGGCCACCTCAGAGACACCAGTAGCCCATCCTTCCGGTGATGACACTTCTTTACACCCAGCTTGAGTGAGCATCGAGGACGATGCTATATTTTAAGTGTGGGGAAGACACCATCCCTGGCTTATCTTTTTGGTGAACCACTACAGACTCTTCTATCTTATTTTGTTTATTTTTCTGTATTTTTATTTATTTTTATTTTTCAGTACTTACACATTGTTCTTTTGCTGTATTTTTACCTTATTTCTGCATTTTGCACTTTAGTTTATATCTTAGACATTTAATTTAATTGCAATTCTAAACTTATTAGTTATAGAATATGTGGATTAATTAGTATAGTTTACCCTTTTAGCACATAATAGTTTGGTTTAATTGAAAGTAAAAAAGGAGTAAACTAGAAACTTTAGTAAATTAAAACAATCCACACACCTTGTATATATAGCATTACATGTTAGTTAGTTAACAACATTTCATCAGGGAGGAACACTAAGATTTTAAAAGCCACCCTAATATTTACATTGAGAATAATGGGAACTCTTGATTTCTACTTGCATGACATGTATAACTGATATATAATTTTTGAGCCGGAGAACACACAGCCTGTGAGTTTTGAGCTTAATTGTATGGTTACATTCAAACCATAAATTTCATTTCTGTGTGTTTTGCCCTTCTTTTTCATTCTGATGTTCTTTACTTTATTTTAATCTATATGTCTAATATAGAATATAGATACATACCAAGAGATGATTGAGGCCATCATTTGAATTTTTCCTCACTTATCCCAATTTAGCCTACCTTTTACATCACCCTTGTTAGCCCCCTTGGGCTTTTTAATCCCCTCTTGTTCTATAACCACATTACTAGCCATAAGTAGAAAAATAAAATAAAAATCCCAAGTTGAATCCTTGGTTAGCTTAAGATAGATATTGTGTACAATTTAAGTGTGGGGAATTTTATGGGAACATGGGATGATAGAAACAAAGTAGGGATATAAAATGAATAAGTTACTTCAGAAATTTGGAAAGCATGCTCATGTAAAATCAAAACAACTAAATTACCATGTGCATAGATTAAAAATTTTTTTTTTTATATTTTCAGTACTCAAATAAGGGGATACAAAAATTCTCCAAATGCAAAATAAAAATCAATACACATGGGACAAAAATTTCAAAATTTAAAATTAATGCATGAGCTTGTAATACAAAGAGGAAAAATTTGGGTAAATAGGTAAAGGAACTTTAAATTATATAAAGTATGTATGTTAGGTGAGATCTTAGACTAATCAAGGATTCACTTTGTTAGCTCACTTAGCCTTATATATATACCTTTAACTTTACCTTGGCCCCATTACAACCTCGAAAAAGATCTCATGATTTTTGTATGTCTGTATTCCATATCTGTTGATTGGTTAGATTAAGAACAAAGTTTAGAAAGCAAGGATAGAAAGAAGAATAGAGTGATTAACCCAATAAACACTGAGTGACTCACAAAATCCAGTGAGGGCTCAATAGCTTATCACCATATATCTCTGCTTAATTGTTAATTGTCTTGCAAGTTTGCAAAATACTTTTACCCATCTCAATTGTAAAAGTGCTTTAACATTATCTAGAGTTTGGCTACGCATATATGATTCCTTGAGGATATGAATTAATTTAATTACATGTAAGCTTTATATACAAGTGAATAATAACTAAAATTGCATAATTCATTTAGGTAGTTGCATTTAGAATAGAATGCATTGCATGAGATTCCACCATTCTAACTTTACCATTTCTCTTGGATTTAGCATGAGGACATGCTATTGTTTAAGTGTGGGAAGGTTGATAAACCCATATTTTATGATGTATTTTGTGCCCAATTCAAGTGATTTATTCAATCTCTCACCCACTTATTCATGTAAATTACATGGTTTTACTTTTCCTTCCTTATTATGTGATATATGTGAAAAACATGTTTCCTATGCTTTAAAAATATTGATTTTAATTACCCTTTATTAGCATTCGATGCCGTGATTTGTGTGTTAAGTATTTTCAGATCTCCCAAGGCAAGAATGGCTTAGAGGACAGAAAGAAAATATACAAAAATGGAAGTAAAGCACAAAAATGGAGTCTTGAAGAAAAAGGCAGCGATGCGAACGCATGGATGACGCAGCCGCGTGCCTAGCGCGAAAAGGCAGCGATGCGAACGCGTGAATGACGCGGACGCGTGCCTTGAGCAGAACGCAAATGACGCGTATGCGTGACCAACGCGACCGCATGACCAACGCGACCGCGTGGAAGAGCTGAACTCCAGATGACGCGACCGCGTGACGTACGCGGACGCGTGACAGATGCCACGTGCAAAATTTGCAGAAAATGCCCCCAGCGATTTCTGGACCCTTTTTCGGCCCAGTTCTGAATCTAGAAACACAGAATATAAGCCAGAGAATGGAGGAATCAAAGGGGACAACGAATAGATCATACATTCATAATTTTAAGATTAGATGTAGTCTTTAGAGAGAGAGGTTCTCTCCTCTCTCTTAGGCTTTAAGATTTAGGATTCCTCTTAAAGGAATTAGGATTTCTTATTATTTCAACTTATTATTTCAACTTTCTCTCAGGTTCAATATTCCTTTTACATTTTTATTTATTCTAATGCTTTTATTCATATCTGACTCATGATTATCAATTTGGCTTATGAATTCTTCGTATTTAGATTTGAATTCTTTATTTAATATAAATTGAGGTATTTCAGATTTGACTTTGCTATGCTTTATTTATATGAATGCTTTTAATTTAATTTAGATTTTTTTCTTTTGGCTTTGGTTGATTAATTGGTAACTCTTGAGTTATCAAACTCATCGTGATTGATAATTGTTATTTTTGCTAATTGAATTGAATTCCACTAACTCTAGTCCTTTCTTAGGAATTGACTAGGACTTGAGGATCTAACTAATTAGTCCACTTGACTTTCCTTTGCTTTAGTAAAGGTTAACTAAGTGGGATTAAAACTCAATTCTCATCACCATTGATAAGGATAACTAGGATAGGACTTCCAATTTTCATGCCTTGCCAGGAGTTTTATTAGATATTAATTTATTAATTTCTGCAATTTATTTTCCTTGTTCAAACCTTTCAAAACCCAAAATTCTACCTTTTCCATAGCTAATAATAAGAACACCTCCCTACAATTTCTTGAGAAGACGACCCGAGGTTTAAATACTTTGGTTTATAAATTTTATTGGGTTTGTTACTTGTGACAACCAAAACTTTTGTAAGAAAGGATTTTCTGTTGGTTTAGAAGCTATACTTGCAACGCGAAAATATATTTGTAAATTTCTTTGCCGATAGGAAATCCGGTTCTTCAGCCAACCTTAGAGAAGAGTTTTAGCCTCTTACACTATTCCCAACCCAAGGAATTGTGGGAGCAGTATCCTAACCCCCAATGTCCATGCTAATAACTTCGAACTCAAACCTCAATTGATTACCCTGGTTCAGAATAACTGTCAATATGGAGGAAGTGATGCTGAAGATCCAAACGAACACCTCTCTGTATTTTTGAGAATTTGTGACATTTTTAAAACTAATGGAGTCCACCCTGACATCTATAAACTCTTGTTATTCCCATTTTCACTGAGAGACAAAGCCACACATTGGTTAGAAACCTTCCCTAAAGAAAGCATCACCAACTGGGATGATTTGGTTAGCAAATTTTTGGCCAAATTTTATCCACCTCAAAGAGTCATTAAGCTAAAAACTGATGTGCAAACCTTCAGACAGCTAGAAGAAGAATCATTGTATGAAGCCTGGGAGAGGTATAAAGCTCTGATCAGAAGGTGTCCAGAAGGAATGTTCAGTGAATGGGTGGAGTTGCAGAATTTCTATGAAGGCTTGTCCTTACCTTCAAGGAAAGCTTTGGATTATTCTTCATGAGGATCCTTGCAAATGATGAAAACTGCTCAAGAGGCACATGATCTCATAGACATGGTGGCCAACAATGAGTATTTCTACTCCTCTGAAAGGCAAGCAGCTCCAAAGAAAGGTGTATTTGAGCTTGAAGGGGTTGATACAATATTAGCCCAGAATAAACTCATCCACCAGCAACTTCAGCAGCAAATTGAAACGATGTCAAAGAGGATGGATGGATTACAACTTGCAGAAGTGAGCATAACTAATCAACCACCAGTGGTGTGGGGACATGATAAACCCCAATTTTGTGGTTTATATTGTGTAGAATTTGAGGGGTTTTGTCAATATTTTCCATAATTATTCACAAGAATTGCATGGTTCTGTGTTTTCTTCCTAATATTACTTCATGATGGAAAACATGCTTCTTTTGCCTTAAAATTGCCATATTTTGATCCTCTTTTATTACTATTCGATGCCGTGATATGTTTGTTGAGTGATTTCAGAGTTTATAAGACAAGAATGGCCTAGAAGAGAGAAAGAAAGCATGCACAAGTGGAAGGAACATGAAGAATTGAATTTTGGGAATTCAACATCAATGCACATGCGCACATAACGCGCATGCGTGGTGCAGAAAGTTGGGAATGGCGCGCGAAGATTGGCGCATCCGCGTGGATTAGCGAAATCTCCATCGACGTGCACATGTGCAAGGCGCGTACGCGTGACAAGCAGCACGTGACCTCATTAAAGAAATTGTGCCTGGCAATTTTTGAGGCTCAACAGGCCCAAATTCAAGCTGGTTCTGCATGAAAAAGACCCAAGAACTCTAGGGGGAAAGGGGGGATCATTCATTACATACTTAGACACAATTTTAGCTAGTTTTTGGTTTTTGTTCTTCTAGAGAGAGAAACCCTTGTTCCTCTCTAGATCTAGTTTGATTTGATCTTCCCTTGTTGAATTCTGAATTGGATCTTGTTGATTTCTAGTTTTGATTACTTAATTTGAATTCCTTAGTATAATTTTGTTTAGATCTTGTGTTAGATTTATGTTTTTGTCAATTGTCATTTTCTACCCAATTTGTGAATCTTGTGAATCTTGAATTGTTAATGTTACATTGATGATTTCCATGATTAATTATGTTGTTTGAGTGATTTTTCATTGATAATTGTTAGTGGGTACCTTTTAATTTCAATTTAATTGCATTTTCAATATGTCTTTTAGTAATGCTTACCATGTGTTTGATGAAATGTTTCCTTTGATTTTGGAGTAGTTTTCTTTACTCTTGGCCTAGGCTAAGGGAATTGGGTAAACTTGAGTCATTGGGTCTAATGGATTTGATGATTTGAGAACCCTTAGTGGTAAATTTGATAACCATTGACACTAGCCTACTACTAAGTCAATTGGTAGCTAGGTTGGACCTTATGGATTGATGTTGACCAAGCCATTTAATATACTTCAAGTATGGAAGTAAACTTAATGAGTTTGGTTCCTCACAATTGTCAAGATATGGTTATTAGACAAGGATAGTGATCCCAATTCCTATGCCTAGCCAAGAGTTGCTTTTAGTATTCATATTTGAAAACCAAAAATTACAATTGCTAATTCTAGTTATAGTTACTTGTTTAGTTTTAGAGTAGAATTATATTGGATGTTCTCTTGTTAGTTTGGATTTACTCACACCTTGCTTTAGTTACTTAAATTAGTTTCTTGCACTTTAATATTTCTTGCTTGATTAAGCCTCTTAGTTTAAATTCTTGCTTATGACTTGCAACCCCGGAATTCTAACCAATGTTGATGCACATGTGTGCCCATTCCTTGTGAGACGACCCGAGGTTTGAATACTTTGGTTACTTTTATTGGGGTTGAACTTGTGACAACCAATTCCTTAAAATTTAATTCGAGGATTATTTGTCGGTTGAGGGCTATACTTGCAACGGGAATATTTTGTGAAACTCCTTACCGACGGTAGTCGTCACATCAAATTTTTGGCGCTGTTGCCAGGGAATTGTTGCAACGTATGCCTTGACATTGGTTATGTGAATATGTGAATAGTGTAGATACTTTACTTGCTTTCAATACTTAGTTGTAGTTTAGATTTCTTTTGTATATGTGCTATGACTCCCAAGTTTGATGACTCGGTCTCAACTGAATTCTAGCTTAGCCGAGTCTGATCCTGAGATTGAAAGAACTTTGTTACACATTAGGCAAGCTAGACGGCGGTTGGACTATACGGCTAGTACTTCGGCCTCTCTTGAGGAAAATACCAAATCACTAGACGGCACCGAGAATGACTTAGAGTCTGCTACCTCATATTCTTCTGTTGGCACCACTAATACATCTTTGCATCACGCAGGTGAACCATACATGGCGGAGCCACGCCGGATCACTCTACATGAACAAGGGGCTCCGAACATCATACTCCAACCTTTGCAAGCAAGGTATCCTAACCTTGATCCAAACTTTGAGTTGAAGAATAGCTTGATAAATCTACTCCCTAAGTATCATGGGCTTCCAGGTCAAGACCCTATTCGACATCTGAGAGATTTTCAAGTTGCTTATTCCACGGCTCGAAGACATGGAGCCGATGAGGTGGCTATTATGGTTTTTTCCTTTCCCTTTTTTCTTGAGGGGCAAGCAAAAACGTGGTTTTATTTGTAACCAGATGAGATTGTGACCAATTGGGATTTCTTGAGAAGAGAGTTTCTAGACAAATTCTTTCTGCCGGAGAAGACCGACTACATCCGGAAGGAGATCTCGGGTATAATGCAAAAAGACCAAGAGAGTTTGTATGAGTATTGGTCTAGGTTCAAGAGGCTATTGGAATCTTGTCCACACCATGGATTGGATACTCACTTGCTCATTATTTACTTCACCGGAGGTATTTGTGCGGAAGATAGAAGATTGCTCACCGCTTCTAGTGGTGGTTCCCTCTCCAAAAACAAGACGGTGAGAGAAGCTTGGAGCTTGATAAATGATGTTGCCAAGGCTACACAACATGTAAGGGTAAGGAGCAATCCTATCAAGGGTGTGGTAGAAGCACCACCTTCCGAAGCAAGCTTAACTAAGGTACTTGAGGATATAACCACCATCCTTACGGAGATTCATAAAGGGCAAAAGGCATTCTACTCCATCCAAGCCATCCAAGCCCCACCCCAAGTTGCTCAACTTGAAGGTCCTCGTAGAATTTGTGGTTTGTGCTCTAGCACCACACATTACACCGATCAATGCCACCAAATTCAAGAGGAGTACACCCTTGCCATAGCCAATGTGAAGTAAAACAACTTTCCACCCTACCCCTCTCAAAGCCAAAATAACTACTCTCATGGCAATAATCACAGTCAAGGGTGGAGGGATAATGCACAAGGGGGCAATCAAAATCAAAGATGGAACAACTCTTCTTCTCACTAGAACAACAATCACCAATCTTTATCCCAATACCACCATAACAACAACAACCACCAAGCCAACCAAAATCATCACAACCAAAACTAAAATAACTACACCAAGTACCAAGCACCACATCAAAGACAACACTCCAACCAAGCCTCTTCATCTTCCACCAATCAAGTTGATGAACTTAGAGCTACTATGGAGAAACAAGAGGAGAATAACAAGGCTCAATTCAATACCTTGAGTGCATAATATGGTAGCATGAGTGCTCAATTAGCCAATCTCACCGACATGATTTCAAAGTTATCCATGTCCTCCTTAAACAATAACACCCACCAACCCTCAAGCTCTTCTAATCTTCCATCCCAACCCCTTTCGAATCCAAAGGCCGGTCTCAATGCCATCACTCTACAGTCAGGAACTACATTGGAGGAGATACCTCCTATGGTCATGGAAGATATTCATGAGGAAGACGTGGTTGTTGAAGCTCCACATGAAGAAGAGGAGGTAAACAAAAGGCATGAGGAAGAAGAAGCAAGCCTTAAAGAACCCAAGAGAAAAGCTATAGTGGATGAATCCATCTCTATCCCATTCCCTTCCATGGTGAAGAAAGCAAATAAGACTTCGGAGTTTGATTTAAATATGCTTTAAGTGTTCAAGAAGGTTGAGGTAACCATACCACTTCTTGATGCTATTCAACAAATTCTGAAGTATGCAAAATTTTTAAAGGACTTGTGTACACACAAGGATAGGATAGGAGAGTTGGAGACATTATCCTTGGGTATTTCAATTTCTTCCTTAATGAAGCCTATTCTAGAAAATTGTGGTGACCCTGGACCGTGTTTGGTGTCTTGTCATATTGGTGGGCGTACTTTTCATGATTGTATGTGTGATCTAGGGGCTTGCGTAAGCATCATGCCGCTTTCTATCTTTGTGCGGTTGAACTTGGCTCCATTAAAGAAGTCAGCGACAAAATTTGCCTTAGCCGATAAAAGTGTGATCACTGTGATGGGAATAGCAGAAGATGTACTTGTGGCGATCAAGGATTTGGTATTTCCAGTTGACTTTTACATACTTGAAATGCCCCCAACAGAGAATAGAAGCGCCTCCTCCGTTCTACATGGTAGACCCTTCCTAAAGACCTCTAAATTCAAGCTAGATGCCTTCACCGACACATATTCCTTTGAGGTCGGAGACAAGACTATCAAGTTTAATTTGGAAGAAGCCATGAAACACCCTCCCGAAGAGCATTCCGTTCTCCGATGTGATGTAATTGATGAGGTGGTAGCGGAGGTGCGAAGAGAAGACGACAACAAGTTATGCTACCCTATTATTGAAGAGACGGATGACCAAGAGGGTGAACAAGAGAAAGTTGTTGAGGATGAACTCTAGGAGCTTGATGAAAAGGAACCTCAACTTGAGGCAAAGAGTGAACTGAAGCCTCTTCCATCTCATTTGAAGTATGCTTTCTTAGAGGATAACTAAAGATTTCTGGTCATTATTGCTAGTGAGCTTTCTAGTGAAGAAGAAGGAAAGCTCCTAGATGTTCTAAGAAAGTACAAGAGAGCAATTGGTTAGAGCCTGGCCGATATTGTGGGGATTGACCCCACAAGTGTATGCATCGTATTTTTCTCCAATAGGGAGCTCGGCCGGTTAGGAAACCACAAAGAAGGCTCAACCCTACCATCCTTGACGTGGTGAAGAAGGAGGTCACTAGGCTACTTGATGCGGGTATCATATATCCGATTTCTGACAGTGAGTGGGTGAGCCCGGTCCAGGTTGTTCCCAAGAAATCGGGCATCACTGCGGTTAAAAAGGATGATGGTGAAGTGGTCACCAAGAAAGTGCAAAATGCTTGGTGGGTGTCCATCGATTATAGAAGGTTGAATGCCGTTACAAGGAAGGACCACTACCCTTTGCCCTTTATTGACCAGATGTTGGATCGACTGGCGGGTAAATCCTATTATTGCTTTCTTGATGGTTTCACTGGTTACTTCCAGATTCACATTGCTCCTGAGGATTAGGAAAAGGCCACATTCACTTGTCCCTTTGGCACCTTTGCTTACAAAAGGATGCCATTTGGGCTATGCAATGCACCTGCTACTTTTCAGCGGTGTATGACCAGTGCCTTTTTCAATCTGATGGAGAGTTTTCTGAAAGTCTTTATGGATGACTTCAGTGTTTATGGAACTTCATTTGATTGTTGATTAGAGAACTTGGCGAAAGTCTTAGCTAGATGTGTTGACAATAATCTTGTTTTAAATTTTGAAAAATGTCACTTCATGGTAAGACAAGGTATAGTATTAGGATATGTAGTATCTAATGAAGGCATTTCTATAAACCCAGCCAAGGTTAATGTTATCACTAATTTACCTCACCCCTCATCTGTGAGGGAGGTCCGTTCCTTTTTGGGGCATGCAGGATTTTACAGGCGCTTTATTAAGAATTTCAGCAAGATTGCTTTGCCATTGTCGCGCCTACTCCAAAAAGATGTGGACTTTGAGTTTGACAGTGCATGTGTGAATGCGTTTGAGGAGTTAAGGAGAGTTCTTACCACGGCACCGATTGTGCGAGGCCCCAACTGGACGCAGCCATTCGAGATAATGTGCGATGCGTCAAACCATGCTGTAGGTGTGATGCCACGGCATCTTGGCTAGTTTTACCAGCCATTTTTTGTATGCTTTAGGTTGGTTTCATGCATTTTCTTAGGAAATAAGCAAGTATTTGGTTGAAAATATATTCATACCATGATTCAAGCAAACATTGTGTATTTTGAATGATTTCATGAGAATTATGCATGAATTGAATGATAAAATGGATGATGCATGATCCCATGATTAAGAGCAAGACTTTGATGCACTTTGTTTGATTGATTTCAAGTAACAAGAAGTAGAGAAGAGCCACGTTAGTGGCTACGTTAGTGCCACTAACTTAGCCACTAACGTGGAAGGAAGGAAAGTTGGAACGTTAGTGGGAACGTTAATGGCATCAACTTTGAAGAAGGAGCAGCGTTAGTGGCAAAAGTCAGTGCCAATAACGCTAGCGAAGGTGCAAGAAGACCCACGTTAGTCTCCACGTTAGTTACATTAACGTGGGAACTAACTCTTTTTCCTTTTCTCTTCTTTTCTTCCTTAGGAGTAGTTTCGTTTTCTTTGTACTTTTCATTTATGAATTTTGATGTTTCAATTTTAGTTTTAATCTTCATCTTTACTTTTTTGCACTTTCTTTCTTTTCTATTTTGGTAGAGCAATGATCAACTAACTCTTTTCATTGGGTTAGGGAGCTCTGTTGTAATTTGATGGATCAATATTAGTTTTCATTATTCTTCTTCTATCTTTTCTCTTGATTTTACTAGAAAGCTTTCAATCTTCATCCAATTGGGTAGTTATCTTGGAAAAGAAGCTATTCATACTTGGATCTCTTCTGAACCTTGGAAGAGGAATGAAGAGATCATGCTAGAAATGCTTTCTCATGTTGGACCAAATTGGGGTTGGATGGGTATGTGACTATAACCCTACCAACACTTGATTTGGAAAAGCATGTGGTATAATCAGTGACCATACTTCATCTCTTCTCATGAGCAATTGACCAAGGAATTGGCTATTGATCAAGATTTGAGAGATTGAATTACAAGGAATTGTAATTTGATCACTTAAGATTGCCAAGGAGATCAATGAACGCATTGATTGAGGAAGAGATGAGAATGAACTTGATCCGAAGGATTGCAATATCTCTTGATCCCAATGTTCATTTTATTTTTTTAGTTCTTACATTTACTCTATAGTCATTTACTTTCTTGCCATTTTACTTTTCTGCACTTTATTGCTTTCTTTACTTTTGTGCCATTTACATTTTCTTATTGCTTATCACTCCAATCTGATTCGTCTAACTAGGATAATCAATTAACCATTGATTGCTTAATCCGTTAATCCCTGTGGGATTCGACCTCACTCTATTGTGAGTTATTACTTGACGACAATTAGGTATACTTGCCGAAGGGAAATTTGTTGAGAGACAAGTTTTCTGTGCTATCAAGGTGCTACGCTTGCACAGCGTGATGGTAAACTCCCTTATATCATTGCTTATTCTTCGAAAACATTGGATGCGGCACAATCCAACTATACCACTACAGAAAAAGAACTCCTAGCTATTGTTCATGCTTTAGATAAATTTAGATCTTATTTGCTAGGGTCAAAGATAGTGGTATACACGGATCATGCAGCTTTAAAGTACTTGTTGACAAAGAATGAGTTGAAACCTAGGCTCATACATTGGATCTTGCTCTTGCAAGAATTCGACATTGAGATTAGAGATCGAGGTGGGTCTCAAAATTTGGTTGCGGATCATTTGAGCTGCCTTGAGAATCTGAAATATGACCCATTTTCGATCGATGACTCGTTCCCATTGGATAGTTTGCATGCTATGTCGGATAGCTTTCCTTGGTTTGCACCAATGGTGAACTACTTGGTTGCTAAGATCTTCCCTCCTAACTTTTCTAAACACCAAAGGGACAAGTTGAGGAGTGATTCCAAATACTACATTTGGGACGACCCTCACTTGTGGAAGAGGAAAGTGGACCAAGTAATTCGAAGATGTGTCCCGGAATCTGAAATCTAACCCATTCTTGAAGCTTGCCATTCATCCGAGTGTGGCGGCCACTTTGGCCCACAACGGACTGCTAAAAAAGTGTTGGATTGTGGATTCTGGTGGCCAACCTTATTCAAGGATGCTAACCGATTCTGTGTGTCGTGCCACCAATGTCAGAAGTCGGAAAATGCATCCCAAAGGGATGAAATGCCTCAATAACCGATGTTATTCTGTGAGATCTTTGATGTATGAGACATAGACTTTATGGGGCTATTTCCCAACTCAAGTGGGTATCTATATATTCTGTTGGCGGTTGACTACGTGTAAATATGGGTAGAAGCGATACCTACCCACCTTGATGACGCTAATACCGTGATTTCTTTCATTAGAAATAACATTGTATGCCGCTATGGGTCGCCACGAGCAATCTTGAGCGACCACAGTTCCCACTTTTACAACAAGAAAGTAGAGGCACTGCTCAAGCGCTATGGGGTATTGCATAAGGTTGCAACTGCTTATCACCCCCAAACCAATGGACAAGCAGAAGTGTCCAACTGGGAGATTAAGCGAATTTTGGAGAAAGTGGTGAATCCACAAAGGAAGGATTGGAGCTTCCGGTTGGGAGATGCACTATGGGCGTATAGGACGGCACACAAGACCCCATTGGGGATGAGTCCCTTTCGGATCGTCTATGGTAAGGCATGCCACCTTCCGGTGGAGATTGAGCATAAAGCCTATTGGGCGGTAAAGCGGTGTAACATGAATTTCACCAAGGCGGGTATAGCCAAAAAATTGCAGCTAGAGGAGCTTGAGTTTCTTAGGAATGAAACATATGAGAATGCTCGAATCTACAAGGAAAAGACTAAGGCATTTCATGACCACCATATCCGGAAGAAGAATTTTCAAGAAGGTGATGAGATTCTCCTATATAACCCGAGGCTTAGATTCATGCCTGGCAAGCTTCGTTCGAGATTGGAAGGACCCTTCAAGGTGAAGGAGGTAAAGCCCTATGGAGTGGTGGAATTGTTTGACCCTAGAAGCGAGGCAACTTTGAAGGTGAATAAGCATAGAGTGAAGTAGTAGCATGGCTACAAGTCTCCAAAGGAGCTAGAGGTGTTCCTGCTTACGGATGAACCTAGAGGAGGAGAAGCTTAAGCGACTGACCGTCCAACTTAAGGACGTTAAAGAAAAGTGCTTGGTGGGAGACACCCCACCGTGGTAAGATCTTCCTTGTGTATACCTTCTTGCTTCTAGCTTTAGATTCTTGTGAATTTTGTGATTTCTTGATGTTGTTGAGTGCTTAGGAATGATAGCTTTGTTGATTTTGTTGAATTGTTAGGATATCCATATAGATTTCACTACTCTTGGTATGGATGAATTGTTGAAGTTAGGGAAAATGCTTTGTTTTGAATAGTGCATGAATTTGTGGGTGTTTTCTTGACTATCTAGCTTGAATACCTGCCAAGAATGTGTTAGAATAGCTTTCTCTATGTTGCATAAAAAAAGGGATGCACGCGTAAGCGTGCAGGACGCGCAAGCGTCCCTTGCTTTTTTGCAAGTTTGGGCATCTAATCCGAGAGTTGCGCGCCCAATGCCCAAGCAACGTGCGAAACACGCAAAAATGCGTGAAGCGCGCCCGCGCATCCCCTGCCCCCAACCCATTCCACGCGTACGCGCACACGACGCGTACGCGCACACGACGCGTACGCGTCGGTTGCTCTGCGAGCCATTCTTGGTACATTCGACCCGAGAATTATGCGAGCATTGCACAAGCATTGCGCCCAACGTGTAACTCCTCGTCACGCGTGCGCGCACTCGATGCTCACGCGTTGTTTTGCCATAGTCCAATCAACGCGTGCGCGCACATGACGCGTACGCGTGGGTCGCTTGACGTGGCGAAAATCGGCGGATTAAGAAATTAATGTAAGAGATACGTTGCAAGTACAGTTCTTAGCCAACAAAAATTCGCTTATCAATTTAGAAGGGTTGTCACAAAATTAGAATTAAAATACTGGGAGTATGAATTCCAGGTCGTCTCCCAACAAGTTGCAGAAAGATGTGTTGTTTTATTAATCAGATGTTTTCAGAAATGGTTTTGAGTTGATAAACAGGAAATTAAATCAGAGAATCTATGTAATTTAAATAAAAACCTTGACCGGGAGTAGATTAGTCGGAAAATCTATCCTTGTTGGAGTTCTCCCAAGATTAATTTATAATTGAAGGTTGTTCTGCTTAGTAATCCTTTACCAGATAGAGGAAAGTCAAGCAAGTTGGAAGTCTATTTCTATTCACAAGTTCTAATCCTCTCCCTTGGGAAGGATTAGTGTCAGTGACTAGAGGGCGATCCAACAATAAACCCAATTACAATTTTACTCTTGAGCATTCCAACTCAAGGTTCTACTTTCAATCAACTTCCAATGAAGTTATGGAACTACTCGCTCATTATGAATGTAAAATTCACAAAATAAGAAAGGGAAATAAAGGAAGACATGATAAATAATAATCAAAAAGACCAATTAAAAATAAAAATAGTTCTTATATTAATAAATTCTAAAAATAATCCAATAGTAACTCTGAACAAATTAAGGATATGAAAGAGTAAGTGACAAGTAAGGAAAAACAAACTAGAATGATGAAGTCTTGGCTGAGGTAATAACTCTACTCAATATCCCAATCCAAAAAGCAATAAAAACAAAATCCTAAGAACTGTGAATGTGTAGAGAGAAAACCTAAAGGAGGAGTAAAATCAGATCTAAAACTAAAATCATGCGGAATGAATGTCTCCTCTGGTCTCTGCATGTTCCCTGGCTCTAATCTGCTTTTCTGGGCCGAAAACTGGGTCAAAACATGGCCCAAAATCGCCCCTAGTGAATTCTGCAAATTCTGCAGATCGCGCATGTCACACGATCGCGTCATCCACGCGTTCGCGTCATCCAGCATTTTGCCTTGTCACGCGTGCGCGTCGTCCACGCATTCGCATCACTTGTGCAGTTTCCAATCCATACGTTCGCGTCAGGCACGCGAGCGCGTCACTGCAATTTCTTCTATTTCGCGCGGTCGCGTAAGCCATGCGTCCGCGTCGCTTCTCGCTGGTCATCTCCTTAATTTCTTGTGTTCCTTCCATTTTGCAAGCCTTCTCTCCAATTTCCAAGTCATTCATGCCCTATAAAGCCTGAAACACTTAACACACAGATCACGGCATCGAATGGAATAAAGGAGAATTAAAATGCATAATTAAAAGTCTCTAGGAAGCAAGTTTTCAACCATGGAGTAATTTTGGGAAGGAATTGTAGATACATGCTAATCATATGAATAAGTGGGTAAAGATTTGATAAAATCACAAAATTAAACATAATATAAACCATAAAATAATGGTTTATCATCGCTCAGCACGCATTCCCCCAGTACTTGGCACCCGAGACTTGCGCAAGCATTGCGTGAAACGCTCAGCCATTGCACGCTTGCGTGCGCTGTGACGCGTCCGCGTCCCTTGCCTGCTTCCCTACCCATGCGTATGCATGGGTGGCACTCGCACGTCTCTCCCCTTTCCTTCATTCCACGCGTACGCGTGGCGTGCATGCGTGCGTCGATCTCGCGACGCATATACTGAACTAGCGCGCCCTGTTTCAGACCATTTCTCCTTTCCTTCTTTCCTTCTTTCCTTCCTTCTTTCTTTCTTTCTTTCTTCTACTTCTTCTAATTTCTTCTTCCCCTTCCCTCTTTACCATTTCTCTCGCCCACCACCACCAGCGACTTCACCCACCGGCGACCACCACTTCCGGCGGTCCCATTTTCTCTCTCTCTTCCCTCTTT
>NC_029787.2:53316435-53327922 GCF_000816755.2 Arachis ipaensis
CTCTACTCTTCCCAAGGTCATGTTCTTTTCCATTTTTTTTGTTTTTATTTTATGCTTTTCTTTCTTCATTTAATGTCTTTACTCTCTTTTAATTCTCTTAGTTGCATTTTGTTAAATTCTCTCTTGTTTAATTGCTTCCCTCTTTTACCTTACTATTTTCTATGGATGTTGAATTTTGCTATTACCTCTTGCTTTGATGGGTTGATTTGTTATCTTGTGAATTCGTTGTGATTATGTGATGTTGTTTTGATGTTGGGTATTTCAATTTGGGGTATTGCACCTTTTCATTTACTCATTATACTTATGGTTTGGATGTTACACGCCAAGTATTTGTTGAATTACACCTATCACATTTCTAGTCAATTTTGACATTATGCTTTCAATTTAGTGCTCTTCTATCAATACACTTGCCTTCTCATTGCACATTGCACTCATTGCGCTTCATTCTTACCACTCATATATGCATACCCATAACTTGCTTCGTTAGGTCATATTGCAAGAATTGTATTCTAACCCTCTCCAACTCCACTTTATTCCTTTTGTGTACCTTAATATCTTAGAGTTAAATTACATATTTGAATTTTTCGCGCTTTTATCTTTCTTGTATATGTCATTTGGGGTTGTTAGCGATGCTTGAGTTTATTCTTCTCATGCCTTATTTGCATGCCTTTTTCACTTGTGCATCCCAAGCTAGTGCATTGCTCCGTTTTCACTGGTTGTCTTGCTTGCATGTTACAACTGTCATGTTTGCATGATACCTTTTCTTTTGTGGCACTCTTTCTCACTAGCATGTTATAATATGGGTGTGGTCTCTTTGAGTTTAATGTCTTCTTTTTTCTCATCTTTTTCAAATGGCCATCAAAAAGGACAAGGAGAAAGCACAGAAGAAGCCGCCTTCCAAAAGGGCACCTCAAAAGGCCACCGCCAAAGTGCACCACGCACCCAAGGCCAAACCACTTCCCAATAAGGCGAGAAGAATCATTAAGATTGATGACCATGAGAAGGACAATCCGGCGAGAGATCCCACTAGGTTTCTGAACTGCTATTGCGAGCTAGTGTTTCCCATCGTGATTGCACGGAATTATCATTCTGAACCACTTCTTAACAATCCGGGTCATGTGGTTTAGTTTATCATACCTCGCATTGAGCGACAAGGATGGGGCTTTCTCATTAGGAAACCACAAGAAGCTAATCTCTCGTGGGTGGTAGAATTCTACACCAATTACTTCTCACCTTCTCTTCAGACTGTCTTTATGCGCCGGAAGTAAGTTCCAGTTTCCGAGAAAGCTATTCAAGAAATACTCCGAGTCCCACCCGTACTGGATGAGGTAGATGGTTACCAAGAGGCTCTCCGACAGTGCGACGACTTCGATTATGTTTTTATTGGGACACTGTCCGTCGGGTTATTGCCGAACCAGACGCATTTTGGACCCGAGGACGCCTCAGACCCCGACCCAAGGGCTTTCTTACGCATTTTCTGACTGTGGAGGCTCGAGTATGGACTCAGATCTTGTCTCATTACGTGTTTTCCAGCACTCACGAGACCTTGATCACCGCGGACCTCACCTTGCTAGTTTGGTGTATACTCACAGAGCGGCCGGTCAACATTGCTCGCCTCATCCACCAAGCCATGGGTCATGTTCATGCCAAGGATAACCTACCCTTCCTAGCCTTGGGGACTGATAAACCACTATTTTATGGTTTATCTTATGTTCAATTGAGTGGTTTCATCAAGTCTTTGCACACTTATTCATACTAATTGCATGGTTTTACAATTTCCTTCCTGATTTCGTGCTATGATTGAAAACATGCTTCTTTAGGCTTTAAATTGCTAATTTTAATCCTCTCTTATTACCATTCGATGCCTTGATATGTGTGTTAAGTGATTTCAGAGATTACAGGGTAGGAATGGCTTAAAGGAGGGAAAGGAAGCATGCAAAAGTGGAAGGAATACAAGAAGTTGAAGAAATTGCTAAGCTGTCCAACCTGACCTCTTCGCACTCAAACGGTCATAACTTGAGCTACAGAGATCCAAATGAGGCGGTTTTAGTTGCGTTGAAAAGATAACGTCTGGGGCTTCGAAATGATATATAATTTGATATAATGGCCGTACAGAAAAATGATGCGCACGCATGAATCACGCGGACGCGTCGTTCTGCAGAAAAATCAGCGTGGCAGATTTCATCCCAAGCGATTTCTGGGCTGTTTCTGGCCTAGTTCTCGACCCAGAAAATACAGATTAGAGGCTATAAAGAGGGGGAATGCATCCATTCAAAAATACAACTCCATAATACACAATTTTAGGTTTTTAGATGTATCTTTTAGAGAGAGGGTCTCTCTCCTCTCTCTTAGGATTTAGGATTAGGATTAGGATTTAGGATTTCTATTATGATTAGGCTACTTCTCTTCAATCACAGGTTCAATGTTCCTTTAATTTATTTTCTACTTTTATTTATTCTATTAATTTAATTGTTATTTATCTTTCCAAATTGGCTTATGAATCTTTCCATGTTAGATTTGAATATTCTATTTAATATAATTTGAGGTATTTCAGATATATGATTGTTTTATTCTATTCATAATGCTTTCAATTTAATTTAAGATTTATCCCCTTTTTGCTTTGGTTAAGTAATTGGTAACACTTGAGTTATCAAACTCAGCAGTAGATTGATATTTGGGAATTGCTGATTGATTTGGATCACTCTAAAGCTAGTCATTCCACAGGAGTTGACTAGGACTTGAGGATCAAATTGATTGGTCCACTTGACTTTCCTTTTTTAGTAAGGGTTAATTAAGGGGGAGCAATAACAATTCTCATCACACCTGATAAGGATAACTAGGATAGGATTTCCAGTTCTCATACCTTGCCAAGAGATTTTCTAATAATTAATTTATTTTTCTTGCCATTTAAATTATTTGTTCCTTAATTCAAAAACCCTAAAACATACCCTTTTTCCATAGCCAATAATAAATCATACTTCCCTGCAATTCCTTGAGAGACGACCCGAGGTTTAAATACTTCGGTTATAAATTTTATTAGTTTTTGTTACTTGTGACAACCAAAATTTTTGTACGAAAGGATTCTCTGTTGGTTTAGAAACTATACTTACAACGCGATTATATTTATAAAAATTCTAAATTAGCAGAAATCAGATCGACAAAATGGCGCCGTTGCCGGGGAATTGCAAACATGTGCCTTATTATTGGTTATTGTAAATATTTGCTTTTTTCTTGTTTATTTGTTTTTATTTTTTCTTTTTCGTAAATTAAGAGGTTATTGGTTTTTATTTAGTTATTAAAATTTTTGAAAATAATGTTTCTTGTTCTTTCTTGATCTTCAAGTTGTTCTTCGTGTTCATCTTGACCTTCAAGTTGTTCTTGGTTGTTTTTTTTCGTTTTGGTCTAAAAATTTTAAGTTTGGTGTCATTTTATTATTTTTCTCTTTCGTCATTAAATTCAAAAATATCTTTTCTCTTTATTTTAATTGATTTTTTTCGAAAATTACAAAAAAAAATTTCAGATTTTTATTTTAAAATTTTTATCTTATCTTATCTTAGTTTTAAATTTAAAAATTCAAATCTTTTTCAAAAATCTTATCTTATCTTATTTCAAAATCAAATTTCAAATTTCAATATTTAAATTCCAAAATAAAAAATTTAATTTTCAAAATTTAAACCTTTTTCAAATCTTTATCTTATATTGTTGTCAGTGTTTATAGTTTTAGGAGTTTACTTTCATTAATTTTTATTTGTTTTTATTTTTAATTTTTATTAGCTACTATGAATTCTCACTCCTTTGGCTATGAGTTTGGTTACAATCATGTTACAGGAAGAGGAGATTACAATGAAAGCTTGGGTCATGGATAGGACAATCAAAGATGGGAGAAGGCACAAGGATTTGATCAACCCTCTTAGCGACAACCACCTCCAAGGCACTATCAACAACCATTCTATGATGCGTACCAAGACAATGGTTATGGTGGACCTCTTCGTGACAATCAACACCCACCACAAAATACCTATGAACCCCCTCCCCAACATACCTTTGAACCACCAAACTCACAAGCCCCCTACTACCAAACACCACTATATGACCCTAACCAACATCCATCTAACCAACTACCATATGAACCATATGAACCATACCCAGAACCACCACCTCAATATTCACCATCTCCATATCCTTAACAAAAAGAACCATCTCCATATTATGAGCCCTCTCTCCAAACAAATGAACCCTCATATCCACTCCAACCTCCACTAGATGACAACAACCTTGGTGTTATTCACCAAGGGCAAACAGAGCTTCATACCACACTTGCCTCTATCACTAGTCTCACCTCTACTCTTCAAGCTCTTATATCCCACATGGACCAACCCTCTACATCGAATACTCAGCCCTCAAGCTCTAGTGCACTTCCTTTTCAACCACATAATGATCTTTTCATCCCATCACCACCCTCCATGGAAGAGCACCCACATCCATCAATCCAAAAGCAAGATGATCCCAATTATGCTATTGATATGTAACAAGAAAGAAGGAATCATCTTCGCGAATTCATACTTCATAAGAAGCTAGAGGAGGCCCTACAGATAAAGGTAGTAGAGACCCTTGAAGTCGAAGGATCGGTTGAAGAATTAGTGAAGGAGAACATCAAGGAGGAATCTGATCTTGTCTTAGAGCAAGAGGAGGCCCAAAAGGTGAAGGTAGGAGAGACCTTTGAAGGTGAAGGAATAGTTGAAAGGAGTTGTCATGGAAGGGAAATCATCAATGATGAGTACGATCTTATATTAAAACAACTGGACAAAGCAGTAATTATTGAAGAGGAAGAAGTGGTTGAAGACTTGGGAGATGCTGAACCTCCATGGGAAAGTCAAGTCATAGAGCCTCCTTCCAAGACGTTTGAATTTGATGTTCAAGAGGGTGTACAACCTCCAAGGCATATCATGGTTGAAGACTTGGAAGAGGCTGATCAAGAGATGGTGATTCAAGAAGAAAAATCACAACCTCCCATGACCTTGGTAAGCAATGAAGAAGAAATTGAATTGGGAGAAAGCTACCAAGAGGAAGAGGTTGAAATCGAAGAAGCTTGCAAAGAGATGGAAGTTGTCAAGGAAGAACTCAAGGGAATGGAGCTTGAAATCACCTTGCCAAAGTTGTTGGAGACCTCTCCGCCTAAGTCACCATCATCCTTCACAACATTCAAGTGGGTAAAATTCATATCCCTTAGCTTTCTCATCCCACTTGAATATGGTTTACTTGAGACAGATAGTCAGCTTAGAGCTCTTTGTGGCTTTAAGAGTAAGAGGGAGATGGTTAGTGGTTGGCAACACCATCCTAGGTTCGTTATGGTTGGAAGCTCAAAATCTAAATACAAGTGTTAGTGTAAAGCTCGAATGAATGGGTCTAGGAGGATGTCTGGGTGCCTAAATGAGAATTCTAAGGCTGAACCACCCGGATGAAATCATCATGATCCACTTGAAGACGGGTGCAGAAACAAGATTTAGGATCTAGGCATACATGAGGATCAAATTTGGGAGCTCAAATCTTGTGAAGAACTCCATCGAAGCTTGAGAAATTTACTTGGTATTGATAGAGCTTATTGGAAGTCCAAGCATTGGTGGAAATTTCAAGACGAGTTCAAGCACAAACCGCCATGACAAGGAGCTCACCAAATGTCCAACTTAAGGACTATAACCAAAAGTTCTAGGTGGGAGACAACCCACCATGGTATGATCGTTCCATTTCAGATGTAGTTTTATTTTACTTTATTTTTATTTATGATGATGACTCTTCTCATAATCTCTGCATATAGCTGCATATAGTTTGCATTTGCATTTGCATTCTGCATAAAAAAAAAAAGAACACGCACGTGACGCGTAAGCATCGCTGACGCGTCCAAGTCATATGCATTAGAAACTAGGAAAAAAAGAAGCAGAGAGTCACGCGAGAGCGCGGCTGGAAGCGTGCCTTAGGCACAAGCATGCCCACGCAAACACGTTGCTGACGCGTCCGCGTCATTTTGAACAATAGCCTCCCCATGTGTGCGCGTCACCCACGCGCACGCGTGGCCCTAAAAATCGACGTAAAAGAGGTATATGGCAGCAAGTTATGATGGAGTTGGGCTGGAATGATGCTGGAATCACAAGCCCTCCCACGCGACCGCATGTCCCACGCGGCTGCATCGTTTTACAAAATCAGGCCATTCACGCGTGCGCGTGACCCACGCGCACGCGTCACCCAAATTTTTGGCAAAATGAGTATCAAACAGAGAGTTGTGCGAACGCGAGGCTGCTCTCGCGCCACTAGCACAAATCAAGTCACGCGAACGCGTGCCCCACGCATCCGCGTCACTTGAAAATATCGCAACTCACGCGAACGCGTGACCCATGCGTCCGCGTCACATGCAACGCACAGTTTTACTAGATCAGCACCAGATATCTTATCTTCTCCCCAAATCCTATTTTTCTCTTCTCCCTTCTTATTTCTTTTTCCTTTCTTATTTCTTCTTTACTCCTTCTCACTTTTTACTTTCTTTTCCCCCTTCTTTTTCTTCACAATCATTATCAAGGTTCCTTTCTTTCTTTCTTTATTTTTTTTACTTTTTTTACTTTTCCTTTATTATCTTTATTTATATTTTCTTCTTCTTTTTTCTTTTTACTTTCATTATTTATACTTTCCTTTTCTTTCTTTTTCTTTTTAAACCCTTTTAATTGGTGTTGGAAATTTATTTGGCTCATTATTTTGCTTGTGGATTATTGTGGAATTGTTTGACAATTAATATTACTTCTTAAAGGGTTGCTTGCATGTTCAATTTAATACTTTCAATAATATATTCACCATTAATGCTAAGTGTTTGTGAAAAAGTCCGTATGGTATTGTGCATAATTATATACTTTATTCTACTACTCTAATGCCTGTTTTTCACAAAACCTCTTTTATATTTTATTAATTAAATATAATTGTCAATACAAACAGATTGTTAGTCAAATTGGGCATTTAATGCTTGATCTATGCTATTCATGCCTTTGCCGGCATGCCAATAAACATCTTGCATTTAATTGCCATCACCTGCACTTGCTATATTTTCAGTGATGAACTTCTCACATGTAATCATGACCATGTGTTAACGACATCCTTCTTTACCGTGCATTGATTATCACCTATACCATCCTCTTCCTTGCTCAAACCCCTAGCTTTACATGTTACTTTCTTTTTCCCTTTTCAGGATGGCCACTAAGAAGGGTAAAGAGAAAGCTACTCCCAAACTACCGGCAAGGAAAGGAACAAAAAGAGCACCAGCTGCGGAGCCACCCGTCCACTTGTACATCTCTGCATGCACCGAGGACGGTGCAATCTTTAAGTGTGGGGAGGTCGATACCGATCTCCATGGGTCAGTTATTTTCTTCTCAACACCAATGTTCTATTTTCTTTGTTAGTACATTGTTGCATTTGCATGTTTCATTGCATGTTTGCTTGATTTTGTGCATATTTTACCACCACTTGGTTAAAGTAATATTTTTTTTTCAAGAAACTTTTTATAATATTTCACTAATTTGATTTAAAATCTTTAAAAACTTGTTTGAAGAAATATTATACTGGAACATGGTTTAGAGCTCGAACACACAAAACCAGTGAGATTTTGAGCCTATTTGATTGGTTGCATCTTATCAACCAATATTTTATTTTTGGTGTGTGTTTTTCTCTCTAAAATTGTGATCTTTGTCTTGCTTGATTCTATATCTCCATCGTTTGATGTATGCATGCACTTATATGATTGAGGCCTTTGTTTCACTGAGCTTACATACCCATATGGCCTTACCTTTTATTATCCCTTGCAAACCAAATTGAGCCTATTTTACCCCTTTATTCTTTACTTTAGCTCATCACTAACTCTAAGCGGAAAACAATAATGTCCCTAATTTGAATTCTTGGTTAGCTTAGACTAGTGAGAGTGTTCATGAATTAAGTGTGGGAAAAAGTGGGTTTGGAAACATTTGGTTTAAGAATTGGGTGTTATATATCTTTATGAAAATGTGAAAGAAATGTTTAGGACATGTTCATGCATTCAATAATTTAATCATATTCATTGAAAAAAAACCAAAAAAAAAAAAAACAAAAAACAAAAGAAAAAAAAATATATATATAATAAAAATAAAAAAATAAAGGAGAAAAAGAGCAAATAAGTAAAAGGGGACAAAATGCCCCAAAGTAAGTGGTGAAAACGATGCATATGTACTGTACTTGAAATTAGAATGCATGAATATGTGGAAAACATAGTTAATGGATAGTTAGATGTTTTATTATGATTACATGGATTGTCTAAGTTAGGTGAAAAGTTTAAGTTAATTAAGGATTCAGATTTTAGTCCACTTGGCCAAATACAATCCTACCTTGACCCTAACCCCATTACAACCCTTAAAAGACCTCTTGATATGTGTATCTGTGCATTAAATTTTTGTTGATTGTTAGATGAAGAGCAAGCCTTAGAAAGCAAGGTTAGTAGAGAATTGAGAGAATCAAACCTTAAACACATGAGTGATTAGAGTGTATACACTTCCAGTGAGGGTTCGATGCTCGATTCCTTGTTCCCGGCTTTCATGAGCTATCTTCTTCTTGCAAGTCCACTTGTACTTCATTTTTATGATTTGAATTAGTAAAACCCAGTTTATATTTGTTCTTAAAAGATTTTTTTACTTTTAACCAAGTAGGTAGAAATATTTTGCATGTAGTTGCATTCATATAGATAGGTTGCATTTCATACTTTCTTACTTTCCCCATTCATTCTTTATAGCTTCTCTTGAGCTTAGCATGAGGACATGCTAATGTTTAAGTGTGGGGAGATTGATAAACCACTATTTTATGGTTTATCTTGTGTTCAATTGAGTGGTTTCATTAAGTATTTGCACACTAATTTATATTAATTGCATGGTTTTATAATTTCCTTCCTGATTTCGTGCTATGATTGAAAACATGCTTCTTTGGGCTTTAAATTGCTAATTTTAATCCTCTCTTATTACCATTCGATGCCTTGATATATGTGTTAAGTGATTTCAGAGATTACAGGGCAGGAATGGCTTAGAGGAGGGAAAGAAAGCATGCAAAAGTGGAAGGAATACAAGAAGTTGAAGAAATTGCTAAGCTGTCCAACCTGACCTCTTCACACTCAAACAGTCATAACTTGAGTTACCGAGATCCAAATGAGGCGGTTCTAGTTGCGTGATTCACGCGGACACGTCGTTCTGCAGAAAAATCAGCGTGGCAGATTTCGTCCCCAGCGATTTCTGGGTTGTTTCTGGCCTAGTTCTCGGCCCAGAAAACACATATTAAAGGCTATAAAGTGGGGGAATGCATCCATTCAAAAATACAACTCCATAATACACAATTTTAGGTTTTTAGATGTAGCTTTTAGAGAGAGAGGCTCTCTCCTCTCTCTTAGGATTTAGGATTAGGATTAGGATTTAGGATTTCTATTATGATTAGGCTACTTCTCTTCAATCACAGGTTCAATGTTCCTTTAATTTATTTTTTACTTTTATTTATTCTATTACTTTAACTGTTATTTATCTTTCCAAATTGGCTTATGAATCTTTCCATGTTAGATTTGAATATTCTATTTAATATAATTTGAGGTATTTCATATTTATGATTATTTTATTCTATTTATAATGCTTTCAATTTAATTTAAGATTTATCCCCTTTTTGATTTGGTTAAGTAATTGGTAACACTTGAGTTATCAAACTTAGCATTAGATTGAGATTTGGGAATTGCTGATTGATTTGGATCGCTCTAAAGCTAATCTTTCCACAGGAGTTGACTAGGACTTGAGGATCAAATTAATTAGTCCACTTGACTTTCCTTTATTTAGTAAGGGTTAACTATGTGGGAGCAAAATCCAATTCTCATCACACCTGATAAGGATAACTAGGATAGGATTTCCAGTTCTTACACCTTGCTAAGAGTTTTCTTTATAATTATTAATTTATTTTTCTTGCCATTTAAATTATTTGTTCCTTATTTCAAAAACCCAAAAACATACCCTTTTTCCATAACCAATAATAAATCATACTTCCCTGCAATTTCTTGAGAGATGACCCGAGGTTTAAATACTTCAGTTATAAATTTTATTGGGTTTTGTTACTTGTGACAACCAAATTTTTGTACGAAAGGATTCTCTGTTGGTTTAGAAACTATACTTACAACGCGATTATATTTATAAAAATTCTAAATTAGCAGAAATTAGATCGACAGTGACAGAGCTAGTTACTACTGCTGGTGTTCCCCAGGATACTAAGGATCGAAAAGCGATGATTCCGGTAGAGGGCGATATGGTCCCAACCGGAAAATATGTCAAGCCCTCGGTGGAACACAAAACCCTTGAGATAGCTGCTCCCTCGGTTATCCCTACCACTTCTTCTACATCACAAGGATCTTCCCACCAAAGGCTTGAAGACCTCCACAAGAAGATTGATAGATATGAACGGCGGAACCAACACCGGTATGCTTACATGAAGAAGCTTTTGAGTTGCTTGACTCCTTCTGTGGAAGAACCGGAGATATCCACATCCACCTCGTACTTAAGTGGAGAAAGCACTCGCGAAGGGGATAGTGGAAGTTCCAAACCCGACCACCACTTACGCCATGCTAGTAGCACGGAGGACCGTGCTAATTCTTAAAGTGTGGGGAGGTCGTTCGACCGATCTCCGTGGGTAATAATCTCCTCTTTTCAACATCCATGGACTTTATTTCTCTTTTGTTTTGTTAATTAGGACACCTTGCATGTTTAGTTAGTTTTTTTGTTAGGACTACTTGGTTAGGGTGATGGTTTCTTTTCCAAGAAATTGTATTTTCAGGGTACCCTACCAATTTTGAAAAAAAAAATTTTACAATAAACTTGCTTGAAGAATGTAATTTGGAACATAGTGATTGAGCTAAGAACACAAGCATGTGAGCTTTGAGCCTTATTGTGTGGTTATATCTTCTAACCACTTATTTCCATTCTTGTGTGCATCATTCTCTCTCTATGATTGCAATCTTTGCTTTGTCTGATTCTATATATCCATTACTTTGTGTATGAATGCATTTACATGATTGAGGCCATCATTTCAATAGTCACTTTTTCCAAACGGCCTTAACCCTTTATCTTCCATTGCTAACCAATTTTGAGACCATGATAAACCCTTTTGTTCTTAAGTGGAGCACATCAACACCCCTAAGTGAAAAACAATGAATGTCCCTGGATTTGTATCCTTGATTAGCTTAGGTGAGTAAGGGTGTGTATCATTCAAATGGGAGGATATACTTGGGAACTTGGGTAGATGTAAAAGTGTATCTTGCAGTTGTAATTGAAAATTCTGGGAATTGAGAACATACTCATGTATTGAATGATTAAACCATATACATTGACACTTTTGTACATGATTAAAATATATATGTGTGTGTGTGTGTGTGTGTGTGTGTGTGTGTGTGTGTGTGTATATGAAAAT
>NC_029787.2:53328107-53374386 GCF_000816755.2 Arachis ipaensis
GAAGGAAAAAGAATGTAAGAAAAAGAAATAGAAAAATAGAAGAAACAAAAATGTGGAAATAGAAAGCAATAAAAAGGGGACAAAAATGCCCCAAAGTAAAGTAACAATAACAATTCATATGGAATGTGAACTAAAGAGAATACATGAGTATATAAAAAGTGAAACCCATGGGTAGCTAGGTATTGTATTAGAATTATATAGGTTGTTTTATGTGTTTAGTGAGTTCTTAGGTTAATCGAGGATTCAAATTTTAAGCTCACTTGACCATATACATCCCTACCTTTACCCTAGCCCCATTACAACCTATGAATAAGACCTCATGATACTTGTATGCATGCATTGAGTAATTGTCGATTGTTAGATGAAAGAAAAATCTTGGAAAGCATGATTAGGAGAGGATTGAGTGACGAACCCTATACACTTGAGCGAATAGAGCGGATACACTTCTGGCGAGGGTTTGATGCTCAACTCCTTGTTCCCGGCTTTCACAAGCGTTCATCTAGCAAGTTATATGCACTTCATATTGATGTTCAAATTGGTAGGATTTATGGACTATATGTCATTTTCACCCTATAAGCTCATATGTGTTCTTGGAGGATAGATTTATCCTTAACCAAGTAGGTAGATGCTTTTACATTAGTTGCATTCATTCATTTAGGTGATTTGCACTTCATGAACACTTTCTTCCCATGGTCTTCGGTCTTTTTATTTTTAGCATGAGGACATGCTTGGTTTAAGTGTAGAGAGGTTTGATAAACCTAATTTTGTGGTTTATATTCTGTAGAATTTGAGGGGTTTTGTCAATATTTTCCGCACTTATTCACAAGAATTGCAAGGTTCTGTGTTCTCTTCCTAATATTGCTTCATGATGGAAAACATGCTTCTTTTGCCTTAAAATTGCCATATTTTAATCCTCTTTTATTACCATTCGATGCCGTGATGTGTTTGTTGAGTGATTTCAGAGTTTATAGGACAAGAATGGCCTAGAAGAGAGAAAGAAAGCATGCACAAGTGGAAGGAACATGAAGAATTGAATTTTGGAAATTTAGCATTAACGCGCACGCGCACATCACGGGCACGCATGGGTGCAGAAAGTTGGGAATGGCGCGCGAAGATTGGCGCATCCACATGGATTAGCGAAATCTCCATTGACGCGCACGCGTGCTGGACGCGCAAGCGTGGATCGCGAAATTCAATCGACGCGCACGCGTGCATGGCGCGTACGCATGACAAGCTGCATGTTACCTCATTAAAGAAATCGTGCCTGGCAATTTCTGAGGCTCAACAGGCCCAAATTCAAGCTGGTTCTGCATGGAAAAGACCCAAGAACTCTAGCGGGAAAGGGGGAATCATTCATTACACACTTAGACACAATTTAGCTAGTTTTTGGTTTTTGTTCTTCTAGAGAGAGAAACCCTTGTTCCTCTCTAGATGTAGTTTGATTTGATCTTACCTTGTTGAATTCTGAATTAGATCTTGTTGATTTCTAGTTTTGATTACTTAATTTGAATTCCTTAGTATAATTCTGTTTAGATCTTGTGTTAGATTTATGTTTTTGTCAATTGTCATTTTCTACCCAACTTGTGAATCTTGTGAATCTTGAATTGTTAATGTTACATTGATGATTTCCAGGATTAATTATGTTGTTTGAGTGATTTTCCATTGATAATTGTTAATGGGTACCTTTTAATTTCAATTTAATTGCATTTTGAATATGTCTTTTAGTAATTCTTACCATGTGTTTGATGAAATGTTTCATTTGATTATGGAGTAGTTTTCTTTACTCTTGGCCTAGGCTAAGGGAATTGGATAAACTTGAGTCATTGGGTCTAATAGATTTGATGATTTGAGAACCCTTAGTGGTCAATTTGATAACCATTGACACTAGCCTACTACTAAGTCAATTGGTAGCTAGGTTGGACCTTATGGATTGATGTTGACCAAGCCATTTAATATACTTCAAGTATAGAAGTAAACTTAATGAGTTTGGTTCCTCACAATTGTCAAGATATGGTTATTAGACAAGGATAGTGATCCCAATTCGTATGCCTAGCCAAGAGTTGCTTTTAGTATTCATACTTGAAAACCAAAAATTACAATTGCTAATTCTAGTTATAGTTACTTGTTTAGTTTTAGAGTAGAATTATATTGGATGTTCTCTTGTTAGTTTGGATTTGCTCACACCTTGCTTTAGTTACTTGAATTAGTTTCTTGCACTTTAAGATTTCTTGCTTGATTAAGCTTCTTAGTTTAAATTCTTGCTCATGACTTGCAACCCCAGAATTCTAACAAATTTTGATGCACATATTTGCCCACTCCTTGTGAGACGACCCGAGGTTTGAATACTTCAGTTACTTTTATTGGGGTTGAACTTGTGACAACTAATTCCTTAAAATTTGATTCGAGGATTATTTGTCGGTTGAGGGCTATACCTGCAACGCGAATATTTTGTGAAATTTCGTACCGATAGTAGTCGTCACATCAGGACCGCAGGAGGAAAGCTATGAAGAGCATTAGCCTGAACAAGTGCAGTATATGCACAATTAAGGTTCTGGACTAAATGATTTCCAAGGAGACACTTACAACTCATCTTGGAGAAACCACCCTAATCTGAAATGGGGAGAAAATCAGAACCAGCAACCTTGGCAAAGGAATTCCAACCAAAACAACATCCGCAACACAAAGCACCAAAACCATCAAAATACTAACCAAAATTCATACAGAAAACCACAAAATAAACAACCCCAACCCAACTTCTATCCACCCAATAAGACATCAACCAACCAAAACAACTTTCATTCTGATTCTACATCCCATACTCAACCACAAATACCCCAAGAATCTCAAAGAATCTCCAACTTGGAGATGATGATGGAGAAAATGATCAAAAATCAAGAATTGGCCAACAAGAACCATGAAGCTTCACTAAGGAACCTGGAAAGACAAATTGGACAGTTGTCCAAACAAACAACAACTGAAAGGCCAACCAATGCACTGCGAAGTGACACTATTCCCAACCCCAAGGAAGAATGCAAAGCCATTCAACTTAGGAGTGAAAAGACATTGGAGAACAACAAAGAAGCTAACAAGAAGCCAGCAGAGGATGATAAGGCTGACAGTAAGAAGAAAGTGGCAATTGAAGAAAAGAACCAGGATGAGCTCAAGGAGAAGGATAAGGAACCACAAGCTTAAAAGAAAGGGAAACAAACTATTGAGGAACACTCACAAGAACAGAGGAAAGAGGTGAAGCCTTACACTCCTCCTTTGCCATACCCTCAAAGATTGCAAAAGGACATGAAGGATCAACAATTTCCCAAATTTTTAGAAGTTTTTAAGAAGCTGGAAATCAACATCCCACTTGCTGAAGCACTGGAGCAGATGCCCCTATATGCAAAATTCCTCAAAGAGTTCATCAATAAGAAAAGAAGCTGGAATGAGAAGGAGACAGTGATCTTAACACAAGAGTACAGTGTAGTGATTCAAAGAGGTCTCCCACCAAAACTCAAAGATCCTGGGAGTTTCATCATATCTTGCACCATAGGCAACATGACCTTGGAAAAAGCTCTCTGTGACTTAGGAGCCAGCATCAATTTGATGCCCTCTCACTAATGAAAAAGCTTGCAATAGAGGAAGTCAAACCCACCAGAATGTCACTTCAAATGGCTGACAGATCACTCAAGATACCAAATGGAGTTGTAAAAAATTTATTGGTGAAGATTGGAGAATTTACCTTCCCTGCCGACTTTGTCATCTTGGATATGGAAGAAGAAGGACACAACTCAATCATCTTGGGGAGACTCTTTTTAGCCACAGCAAGGGCTATTATTGATGTGGAGAAAGGTGAAATGACCCTTAGAGTGCATGATGAAAAAATAATCATCAATGTCTTTAAAGCCATGCAACATCCCCCTGAGAAGGAAAAGCATATGAGGGTGGAATTGGTAGAAGACTTGGTGGAAGAAGTGTCTGAAATCAATGTCCAGGAGAAACAAGAAGAGGACATGGGAACTGATCAAGATGTCACAGAGAAACCAGCCTTTGAAATCCCCTTGAAGGCAAGATTGAAGAAATGCCAAAGGAAGAATTAAAGCCCATCCCTCCTCATCTCAAGTATGCATTTCTTGGAGAAAAAGAGACCTTGCCAGTGATTATCAACTCCTCCTTAAACATGGAAGAAGAGACAGAGTTGTTTAAAATATTGAAAGTTCACAAGACAGCTTTGGGATGGACAATTGATGATATCAAGGGCACAAGCCTTGCCATCCGTATGCATAAAATCTTGCTGGAGGAAGACTCAAGGCCTATAGTGCAGCCTCAAAGAAGGCTTAACCCAGCCATGAAGGAAGTAGTTCAAAAAAAAGTGATGAAGCTGTGGAATGCTGGAATTATATGCCAAATCTCTGATAGTACTTGGGTGAGTCCGGTCCAAGTTGTACCAAAGAAGGGGGGATGACTGTCATTTCCAATGAGAAGAATGAGTTAATCCCCCCAAGGACAGTGACTGGGTGGAGGATGTGCATAGATTATAGAAGACTGAATGAGTCTACAAGGAAAGATCATTTTCCTCTCCCATTCATTGATCAGATGCTGGAAAGATTGGCTGGCCATGCCTATTACTGCTTCCTGGATGGATATTTTGGGTACAATCAAATAGTGGTAGACCCCAAGAACCAAGAAAAGACCTCATTCACCTATCCAATTGGAGTGTTTTCTTACAGAAGGATGCCTTTTGGGCTCTGCAATGCTCCAGCAACCTTCCAAAGGTGTATGCTCTCCATATTATCTAACATGGTAGAAAAATTTTTAGAGGTTTTCATAGATGACTTTTCGGTCTTTGGCAACTCTTTTGACTCTTGTCTGCAAGATCTAACCCTTGTATTGAAAAGATGCCAAGAAACAAATTTAGTTTTGAAATGGAAAAAATGCCATTTTATGGTACCAGAGGGCATTGTTCTTGGGCATAAGGTTTCAAGTAAGGGTATAGAAGTTGACAGAGCAAAAATAAAAATCATTGAAAAGCTTCCTATACCTATTAATGTGAAAGCAGTAAGAAGTTTTCTTGGACATACTGGTTTTTACAGGAGATTCATCAAAGATTTTTCAAAAATAGCCAAACCACTTAGCAGTCTGCTAGTGATTAACAACCCTTTCATTTTTAATGACAATTGCAAGCATGCCTTTGAAACTTTAAAAAGAAAACTCACTACAGCACCAATCATCACACCCCCAGATTGGGAATTGCCTTTTGAACTCATGTGTGATGCAAGTGACTTTGCCATTAGTGCTGTATTGGGGCAAAAGAAAGACAAGTTGTATCATGTTATATACTATGCCAGCAAAGTGTTGAATGAAGCACAGAAAAACTATACCACCACTGAGAAAGAGCTATTGGCAATTGTATATGCATTTGATAAATTTAGACAATACTTGATTAGTTCAAAAGTTATAGTATATACTGATCATGCTGCTCTCAAGTATCTCATGTCTAAACAGGATTCAATGCCAAGGCTTATTAGTTGGGTGTTGCTGTTACAAGAATTTGACATTGAAGTGAGAGATAAGAAATGGAATGAGAACCAAGTGGCAGACCATTTGTCAAGACTATCACAAGAAGCTAACCAAGATACACCACAACCAGTGAATTAAAAATTCCTAGATGAATACCTTCTTTAAATCCAGCAGGCACCTTGGTTTGCTGACATTGCAAACTATAAGGTGGGAAGGAAAATTCCTTAAGAGTTTACCAAGCAACAAGTGAAGAAGCTGTGTAATGAAGCCAAGAAATTCTTGTGGGATGAGCCATTTGTTCAAGAAGTGTCCAGATGGGATGATTAGAAGGTGCATTCCTGAAAATGAGATGAGAGACATATTGTAGCACTGTCATGGTTCAGCTTATGGTGGATATTTTGGGCCAGAAAGAACAGCAGCTAAAGTGTTTCAAAGTGGGTTTTATTGGCCAACTATATTCAAGGATGCCAGAGAATTTGTGCACCAATGCAATGAATGTCAAAGAGGTGGAAGGTTGACAAAGAGGAATGAAATGCCTCAAAACTTCATCTTAGAAGTGGAAATATTTGATTTATGGGGTATAGATTTTATGGGCCCTTTTTCTCCATCCTATTCCTTCAAATACATTCTGGTAGCAGTGGAATATGTCTCCAAATGGGTGGAAGCCATAGCAACAACTACCTGTGATGTACCAATTATTCTTCAATTTCTTAAGAGACACATCTTCACTAGATATGGTGTGCCTAAAAGCCTTATTATTGATGGTGGCAGCCACTTTTGTAATAGATAGATGGAAAAGCTACTTCACAAATATGGAGTAATTCACAAAGTAGCCACACCATATCACCCTCAGACTAATGGCCAGGCTGAATTGGCAAATAGGGAGCTAAAGAAAATCCTAGAAAAGACAGTGGGGATCACAAGGAAAGACTGGGCAAGAAAATTGGATGATACTCTGTGGGCATACAGAATAGCATTCAAAACTCCAATTGGGAAGTCACCATTTCAGCTAATCTATGGCAAATCTTGTCACCTTCCTATGGAATTAGAACATAAAGCTTACTGGGCCACTAAGCTCCTCAATCTTGACCCTCAAGTAGCAGGAGAGAAAAGGATATTGCAACTCAATGAGCTAGAGAAATTCAGATTAGAAGCTTATGAGAATGCAAAGATATACAAGGAGAGAGGTAAGAAGTGGCATGACAAGAAAATCTTGAAAAGAGAGTTCAAACCAGGACAACAAGTGCTCCTATATAATTCCAGGCTCAAGGTCTTTCCTGGTAAACTCAAGTGCAAATGGACTAGACCTTATCTGATAACCAAGGTTTTCCCACATGGAAGCCTTGAACTTTTGAATGAAGCAATAAAGGACATAATTACAGCAAATAGTCAAAGAGCTAAGCATTATCTGGGAGGATCTTGGAACAAAGAAGAGAGTGTTCAGGAGTTGGGATGAACAAAGAATGGAAGACGTCAAGCTAATGACGATAAACAAGCACTTGTTGGGAGGCAACCCAACCAAAGGTAGTTTTCTTTTCCTAACTATTCCAATAAAAGGGGTTAAGTAGATTTATCTGTATTGCAAGGAGCTAAGTTTGGTGTTGCACACCAAAAAAATTTAAGGGCGAATGAAGGGTGCTAAGTTTGGTGTTCCCCCAAAAAAATTTCATTTCAAAATACATTTCAACTCTCTGCATAAATGGTTATTAGCTTCAAACAATCAAGCAAACTACTCAACCATTGTCTGTTTTCTAGTTTTTAGTTTTTGTTCCCTTTAGCAAAGGCACAAGGTTTCATTTGTTGCATAAGAGGTACTGGCAAGGGACTAAGTTTGGTGTTCACACACCAAAGTAAGTTCAAAATCCTACAAACATTCATGCATGTTAATCATTTTTCAAGTGCTTGGGAGACAAGCAACTTCCACTACTAGTGCAGAAACTATTCAACTTTTTGGAAGGATTGTGCAGCATCAGCAAGAAAAGCACAATAGCTAAGAAGAAGGATGAAAGATTACACAAGAAGTTACCAAAAGGTTGTATTGTTACTCAATTGTTTATATCTTGCTGTGTTTCAGTTGGAAGTTTAATTGTACCCCTTTTTGATAAATTTACCACTAACTGCATTTTGCTAGTTTATTATTAATTGGGTGTTCTAGTACAAGTGTCTGCATCACTTATTTTACTTGAATATATGTCTTGTTCCCCCTGCATAAATAAGAGAAAAATGTTGAAACAGGAAGTAAATGTCCAATATGGTAGGAATGATAATAAAGTTCTATGGTGGTAATTGCTTGATTTGATGATAAGATCAATAATTAAAGCGCAAGGATAGAATGTCTCCTTGTATTGTGAACTTAGTTGCTGTTGTAAAGCCTTTTGATTAATAATCATCCTTGAAAAAAAAAGAAGAAAAGTAAGAAGAAAAAGAAAGAAAAGCCAAGAATTGGCAACAAAAATGAAAGAAACAGATAATAAGGCTAGACACCAATAGCTTGGACCTTAAGACACATGCCTGTGATGCTATTGTATTAGGATCTGCTTGGATTATTAGGTTCTGAGGAGTATTTTAAAACTTGGTAACTTGGATTAACTAATCTGGGATTACCAACCGAAAATCTACCATCAAGAGCAACCTAATTACAAAGCATTTAGTAACCCAAAGAGGTGCTGGGCATCAATGTTCTTAAGAGGGATGGTGAGCCAAGTGTCTGTAGTAAATAGGTTTTGAATTGAGCTAAAAAGCTGGTACAACACCTAGCTACAAGTGAAAAACAAGCTTCTGAAGCAAAAGAAAGAAAGAAAAAGTAACAAGGATCAATAAAGAATGATTCATTATAGCAGCAATTCTAGTTGACATTCAAAGAGACATTTCTTGATTGGAAGCTGATAATAATTGAGCTGCATTCTGTCTACATAAAACCCCATGAACTAAATGCAATTACCTGCTAAATAAGGACATGCATACTTCTCTGCATAATAATTTTAGTGCTTGCTTGGGGACAAGCAAGATTTAAGTTTGGTGTTGTGATGACAAGTCATCTTATGCTAGTTTCACGAGCATTTTTCATTTGTTTCATTAAGTTTTTTGCACTTTCTTGCACAATAAGTAAGTGGTTGGAGTGGAATTTCATGATTATTTTGATTCAACCAAACATCATTTATTTTATACAAAATCATGAGATTTATGCAAGAATTAAATGATTATTATGATTGATGCAAATTATTGTGATTTTAGTGAGGCTTTAATTGCTTGTTTGGTTGATTTTACGTGAGAAAATGAAGAAAAGGAGAAGCACTGCAGTATAACGTTGCGCTCAAACAATGAACGCTACGCTCACTTGCGATATGGGACGCTTACTGGTGCACGAAATTGTGATGTCCAGGCTCAAACTATTCCTGGTACGTGAGCAACTTGGTACGCGTAATCGTGATTACACATTCATAATTTGCCACAACTTCGATACAACTAACCAGCAAGTGCACTGGGTCGTCCAAGTAATACCTTACGTGAGTAAGGGTCGAATCCCACGGAGATTGTTGGTATGAAGCAAGCTATGGTCACCTTGCAAATCTCAGTCAGGCAGATATAAATTGATAATGATGTTTTCGAATAATAAATAATAGACTAGGGATAGAGGTACTTATGTAATTCATTGGTAGGAATTTCAGATAAGCGAATGGAGATGCTTTTCGTTCCTCTGAACCTCTACTTTCCTGCTATCTTCATCCAATCAGTCTTACTCCCTTCCATGGCTGGCTTTATGTGATACATCACCACTGTCAATGGCTACTTTCGGTCATCTTCTGTGCCAGTTTGGGCGTTCAACTCTGGTTTTGGCTCCTTTTCTGGCGCTGGACGCCAGATTTGGGTAGAGAGCTGGCGTTGAACGCCAGTTTACGTCGTCTATTTTTGGCCAAAGTATGGACTATTATATATTTCTGGAAAGCCCTAGATGTCTACTTTCCAACGCAATTCGAAGCGCGCCATTTCGAGTTCTGTAGCTCCAGAAAATCCATTTTGAGGGCAGGGAGGTCAGAATCCAACAGCATCAGCAGTCCTTTTTCAACCTCTGAATCTGATTTCTGCTCAAGTCCCTCAATTTCAGCCAGAAAATACCTGAAATCACAGAAAAACACACAAACTCATAGTAAAGTCCAAAAATGTGAATTTAACATAAAAACTAGTGAAAGCATCCCTAAAAGTAACTAGATCCTACTAAAAACATACTAAAAACAATGCCAAAAAGCGTATAAATTATCCGCTCATCACAACACCAAACTTAGAGTTTGGATATGGGAGCTCAACACCAAACTTAGAGTTTGGATATGGGAGCTCAACACCAAACTTAGAGTTTGGATATGGGAGCTCAACACCAAACTTAGAGTTTGGATATGGGAGCTCAACACCAAACTTAGAGTTTGGATATGGGAGCTCAACACCAAACTTAGAGTTTGGATATGGGAGCTCAACACCAAACTTAGAGTTTGGATATGGGAGCTCAACACCAAACTTAGAGTTTGGATATGGGAGCTCAACACCAAACTTAGAGTTTGGATATGGGAGCTCAACACCAAACTTAGAGTTTGGATATGGGAGCTCAACACCAAACTTAGAGTTTGGATATGGGAGCTCAACACCAAACTTAGAGTTTGGATATGGGAGCTCAACACCAAACTTAGAGTTTGGATATGGGAGCTCAACACCAAACTTAGAGTTTGGATATGGGAGCTCAACACCAAACTTAGAGTTTGGATATGGGAGCTCAACACCAAACTTAGAGTTTGGATATGGGAGCTCAACACCAAACTTAGAGTTTGGATATGGGAGCTCAACACCAAACTTAGAGTTTGGATATGGGAGCTCAACACCAAACTTAGAGTTTGGATATGGGAGCTCAACACCAAACTTAGAGTTTGGATATGGGAGCTCAACACCAAACTTAGAGTTTGGATATGGGAGCTCAACACCAAACTTAGAGTTTGGATATGGGAGCTCAACACCAAACTTAGAGTTTGGATATGGGAGCTCAACACCAAACTTAGAGTTTGGATATGGGAGCTCAACACCAAACTTAGAGTTTGGATATGGGAGCTCAACACCAAACTTAGAGTTTGGATATGGGAGCTCAACACCAAACTTAGAGTTTGGATATGGGAGCTCAACACCAAACTTAGAGTTTGGATATGGGAGCTCAACACCAAACTTAGAGTTTGGATATGGGAGCTCAACACCAAACTTAGAGTTTGGATATGGGAGCTCAACACCAAACTTAGAGTTTGGATATGGGAGCTCAACACCAAACTTAGAGTTTGGATATGGGAGCTCAACACCAAACTTAGAGTTTGGATATGGGAGCTCAACACCAAACTTAGAGTTTGGATATGGGAGCTCAACACCAAACTTAGAGTTTGGATATGGGAGCTCAACACCAAACTTAGAGTTTGGATATGGGAGCTCAACACCAAACTTAGAGTTTGGATATGGGAGCTCAACACCAAACTTAGAGTTTGGATATGGGAGCTCAACACCAAACTTAGAGTTTGGATATGGGAGCTCAACACCAAACTTAGAGTTTGGATATGGGAGCTCAACACCAAACTTAGAGTTTGGATATGGGAGCTCAACACCAAACTTAGAGTTTGGATATGGGAGCTCAACACCAAACTTAGAGTTTGGATATGGGAGCTCAACACCAAACTTAGAGTTTGGATATGGGAGCTCAACACCAAACTTAGAGTTTGGATATGGGAGCTCAACACCAAACTTAGAGTTTGGATATGGGAGCTCAACACCAAACTTAGAGTTTGGATATGGGAGCTCAACACCAAACTTAGAGTTTGGATATGGGAGCTCAACACCAAACTTAGAGTTTGGATATGGGAGCTCAACACCAAACTTAGAGTTTGGATATGGGAGCTCAACACCAAACTTAGAGTTTGGATATGGGAGCTCAACACCAAACTTAGAGTTTGGATATGGGAGCTCAACACCAAACTTAGAGTTTGGATATGGGAGCTCAACACCAAACTTAGAGTTTGGATATGGGAGCTCAACACCAAACTTAGAGTTTGGATATGGGAGCTCAACACCAAACTTAGAGTTTGGATATGGGAGCTCAACACCAAACTTAGAGTTTGGATATGGGAGCTCAACACCAAACTTAGAGTTTGGATATGGGAGCTCAACACCAAACTTAGAGTTTGGATATGGGAGCTCAACACCAAACTTAGAGTTTGGATATGGGAGCTCAACACCAAACTTAGAGTTTGGATATGGGAGCTCAACACCAAACTTAGAGTTTGGATATGGGAGCTCAACACCAAACTTAGAGTTTGGATATGGGAGCTCAACACCAAACTTAGAGTTTGGATATGGGAGCTCAACACCAAACTTAGAGTTTGGATATGGGAGCTCAACACCAAACTTAGAGTTTGGATATGGGAGCTCAACACCAAACTTAGAGTTTGGATATGGGAGCTCAACACCAAACTTAGAGTTTGGATATGGGAGCTCAACACCAAACTTAGAGTTTGGATATGGGAGCTCAACACCAAACTTAGAGTTTGGATATGGGAGCTCAACACCAAACTTAGAGTTTGGATATGGGAGCTCAACACCAAACTTAGAATATTGCTCGCCCTCGAGCAATAAACAAAAGAATAGAAGAAGAAGAAATATGGAGAGGGAGAGGGAGATGTGGTTTCGGCCAAGAGGAGTGTAGAGGGGTGTGTTGTGTGAATTTGATGAAGAATGGAGGTCTTTATATAGGGAAGGGAGGGGGGGTTAAGGTTCGGCCATATGGGTGGGTTTGGGTGGGAAATTGGTTTTGAATTTTGAAGGTAGGTGGAGTTTAAGAGGTAGGTTTTTGGGGAAGAGTGGATGGATGTGAGTGGTGAAGAGGTGATGGGGAAGAGAGTTTATGGGGTTGTGCGAAAAAGAGTGGTTAGAAGAAGTAAGTGGAGGTAGGTGGGGATCCTGTGGGGTCCACAGGTCCTGAGTGGATCCTGTGGGGTCCACAGATCCTGAGTGGATCCTGTGGGGTCCACAGATCCTGAGGTGTTCAAGGATTTACATCCCTGCACCCATTAGGCATGTAAAAATGCCTTTGTACCCAACTCTGGGCGTTCAGCGCCAGGTTGGTGGCCCTTTTGGGCGTTCAACGCCCATTTGTGTGCAATTTCTGGCGTTGAACGCCAGAACCATGCCTGTTCTGGCGTTCAGCGCCCAGAAGCTGCCCATTTTGGGCGTTCAGCGCCAGTACCATGCTCTGTTCTGGCGCTGAACGCCAGACATATGCTCCTCCAGGGTGTGATTTTTCTTCTGCTGTTTTTGATTCCGTTTTCAATTTTTATATTTATTTTGTGACTCCACATGATCATGAACCTACAAAAACATATAACTAAGGAAAATATAGTTAGATAAATAAAAATTGGGTTGCGTCCCAACAAGCGCTTCTTTAGTGTCAATAGCTTGACAGTGGGCTCTCATGGAGCCTCACAGATGTGCAGAGCTTTGTTGAGACTCTCCAACACCAAACTTAGAGTTTGGATATGGGAGCTCAACACCAAACTTAGAGTTTGGTTGTGGCCTCCCAACACCAAACTTAGAGTTTGACTGTAGGGGCTCTGGTTGACTCTGCTTTGAGAGAAGCTTTTTCTGCTTCCTTTCCATGGTTGCAGAGGGAGATCCTTGAGTTTTAAACACAAGGGAGTCCTAATTCCATTGAAGGACTATTTCACCTCTGTCAACAGGCACAGAAAAATAATAATAATAATAATAACAATATGGATCCTTTATACCACAGTATAGGGATCTCTGTGTGAGTAGAAGAAGAGGGAGAGACAAAGAATGTAATATAATGGAAGAAACACAACTGTGAGGATGGCAGAGATGTAAGATGAGATGTTAGGATATGAATGAATAAATAGAATAAGATGGGAGAGAAGGAATTTTCGAAAATAATTTTTGAAAAAGAGTTAGTGATTTTTGAAAATAGTTTTTTTTTTTGAAAAATGTTAGTAATTTTCGAAAATTAAGATTTAAAAATTAAAATAATTAATGAATTAAAAAGAAATTTTGAAAAAGGGGGAAGATATTTTCGAAAATGAGAGAGAGAGAGTTAGTTAGATAGTTTTGAAAAAGTTAAGAAACAAACAAAAAGTTAGTTAGTTAGTTGAAACAAATTTTGAAAACCAATTTTGAAAAGATAAGAAGTTAGGAAGTTAGAAAAGATATTTTTAAAAGATATTTTTGAAAAAGATAAGATAAGAAGATATTTTTGAAAAGATATGATAGGAATTAGTTTTTGAAAAAGATTTGATTTTTAAAATCTCAATTAATGACTTGATTCATAAGAAATCACAAGATATGATTCTAGAACTTAAAGTTTGAATCTTTCTTAACAAGTAAGTAACAAACTTGAAATTTTTGAATCAAAACATTAATTGATTATGTTATTTTCGAAAATTTGGTATAAAAATAAGAAAAAGATTTTTGAAAAATATTTTTGGAATTTTCGAAAATAACTAAGAATTTTGAAAAAGATTTGATTTTTGAAAAAAATTTTGAAAAAGATAAGATTTTCAAATTGAAAATTTGATTTGACTCATAAGAAACAACTTGATTTTAAAAAATTTTTGAAAAAGTCAATCCAAATTTTCGAATTTGATGAGAGAAAAAGGGAAAGATATATTTTTTTTATTTTTGAATTTTTATGATGCAAGAGATAAACACTAAAAAGATGCAATGCATGAAATTTTTAGATCAAAACAATAAATGCATGCAAGAATGCTATGAATGTCAAGATGAACACCAAGAACACTTTGAATGTCAAGATGAACATCATAGACACAATTTTGAAAAATTTTTAATGCAAAGAAAACATGCAAGACACCAAACTTAGAATTCTTTAATGCTGAGACACTAAGAATTCAAGAATGCATATGAAAAACATGAAAAGACACACAACAAAAAATCATCAAGATCAAACAAGAAGACTTACCAAGAACAACTTGAAGATCATGAAGAACACTATGAATGCATGATAATTTCGAAAAAATGCAAGATGCATATGCAAGTGACACCAAACTTATAATGTGACTCAAGACTCAAACAAGAAACAAAAAAATATTTTTGATTTTTATGATTTTCTAATTTTTTTGGATTTTTATTTTATATTTTTCAAAAAATTCTTTTGAAAAAGAAAAAAAGGATTCCAAAATTTTTAATATGAATTCCAGGAATCTTATGCTCTAAAGCTCCAATCAAAGGGTCAGGCATGGCTTAATAGCCAGCCAAGCTTTAGTATGTAACTCAGACATGACACGCCTGACATTCCTTACATTCAACAACCAATTGGCTAAGAATGATAAAGAAGCTCTTCTCTTGAGTATAAGAATTGAGACATGGCCTTACAGCCAGCCAGGCTTCAACATGCTTCATGAAACACTAGAATTCATTCTTAAAAATTTTGAAGCCATAGAATAATTTATTTTTGAAAACATTTTTTTTCGAAAACAAAAGAAAAATTTTGAAAGATTTTTGAAAAAATTTTTGAAAATAAAACAAAAAGAAAATTACCTAATCTGAGCAACACGATGAACCGTCAGTTGTCCATACTCGAACAATCCCCGGCAACGGCGCCAAAAAATTGGTGCACGAAATTGTGATGTCCAAGCTCAAACTATTCCTGGCACGTGAGCAACTTGGTACGCGTAATCGTGATTACACATTCATAATTTGCCACAACTTCGATACAACTAACCAGCAAGTGCACTGGGTCGTCCAAGTAATACCTTACGTGAGTAAGGGTCGAATCCCACGGAGATTGTTGGTATGAAGCAAGCTATGGTCACCTTGCAAATCTCAGTCAGGCAGATATAAATTGATAATGATGTTTTCGAATAATAAATAATAGACTAGGGATAGAGGTACTTATGTAATTCATTGGTAGGAATTTCAGATAAGCGAATGGAGATGCTTTTCGTTCCCTGAACCTCTGCTTTCCTGCTATCTTCATCCAATCAGTCTTACTCCCTTCCATGGCTGGCTTTATATGATACATCACCACTGTCAATGGCTACTTTCGGTCATCTCTCAGGAAAATGATCCAATGCCCTGTCACGGCACGGCTAATCGTCTGGAGGCATCACCTTTGCCAATGGCTTCATCTTATCCTCTCAGTGAATAATATGCTCATGCACCCTGTCACGGCACGGCTATTCATCTGTCGGTTCTCGATCATGCTGGAATAGGATTTACTATCCTTTTGCGTCTGTCACTAACGCCCTGCAATCGCGAGTTAGGAGCTCGTCACAGTCATTCATTCATTGAATCCTACTCGGAATACCACAGACAAGGTTTAGACTTTCCGGATTCTCTTGAATGCCGCCATCATTCTAGCTTACGCCACGAAGATTCTGGTAGGAGATCTAAGAGATATTCATTCTAGCTTATTTCATGTAGAACGGAAGTGTTTGTCAGGCACGTGTTCATAGGGGAGAATAGTGATGAGCGTCACACATAATCATCACCTTCATCACGTTCTTGGGTGCGAATGGATATCTTAGAAGCGAAATAAGATGAGTTGAATACAAAACAGAAATACTTTGCATTAATCTTTGAGGAAGGCGTTGAACGCCAGTTTACGTCGTCTATTTTTGGCCAAAGTATGGACTATTATATATTGCTGGAAAGCCCTGGATGTCTACTTTCCAACGCAATTGGAAGCGCGCCATTTCGAGTTCTGTAGCGCCAGAAAATCCATTTTGAGTTCAGGGAGGTCAGAATCCAACAGCCTCAGCAGTCCTTTTTCAACCTCTGAATCTGATTTCTGCTCAAGTCCCTCAATTTCAGCCAGAAAATACCTGAAATCACAGAAAAATACACAAACTCATAGTAAAGTCCAAAAATGTGAATTTAACATAAAAACTAGTGAAAACATCCCTAAAAGTAACTAGATCCTACTAAAAACATACTAAAAACAATGCCAAAAAGCGTATAAATTATCCGCTCATCACTTACACGTCAAGAGGCAATTTTCGAAGATCCACGCGTACGCGTGCATGACGCATACGCATGGGTATGTTTGGCGCTCGTTTTCAAAGAGAGCGCTACGTTCATTTACTCAGCGTCTTCGGGCAAGATTCAAAGTTGGAGGCAAAGCTTTGCAATCGACGCGCACACGTACATGACGCACACGCATCGATGGTGCACCTGGTACAAAGCATGCGCACGCGTGACTGGCGCTGAAGCGTTGAATGGATATTTTACTACCCACGCGCACACGCAAAAGACGCGCACGCATGGGCAGTGCTCACTAAGCCAACGTAGCGCTCACTAAGTTAACGCTACTGAGGGCGCGTACGCGTAAAAGGGGCGCACAAGTGTGTTTGAGCTGAAGACTGATAGTGACGTGTACGCGTACATGACGCGTATGCGCCGATAAGCAAAAAGAGCAAAAGGACGTGCACGCGTCAGAGTCGTGCATGCGTGGGAAAGTGAACGCTGCGCTTACTTTGAGAACGCAACGTTCCCCTGGAAGTTGCAACAAAGCTGAATTCTGATCCACTTCATACAAGGCCAAAATCCTTTTATTCTTTAATACATTTTCCAGTTGTGTTTTGATTCCATTTACCCAAATCCTTTTATTCTTCATGCAATTTAAGTTTTCTGTCAATTTAGATTCAGCAATTTAAATTTCTTGCACTTTAAGTTTCAGACATTTACCTTTCTTGCAATTTAAGTTTCAGCTCTTTTAATTTCTTGCACTTTAATTTTCTACAATTTACTCTTTCTGCACTTTAAGATTTTGCCCAATTTACTTTCTGCATTTTATTTCCTTGTATTTTAACTTCTGTTAATCAAATTTCACTCCAAATCATCAAATATTCGCTTAACTAAATTCATCACCATACTAAAGTTGCTCAATCCATCAATCCCTGTGGCATCGACCTCACTCCTGTGAGTTATTACTACTTGATGCGACCCGGTACACTTACCGGTGAGTTTGTGTGGAATCATTTTTCCCTCATCAGGTGTGTGAAAGAAAGAGATTTGGCAATTTAATCTCATTTTCGGCGGAAGCCGTTGATCGCGGTTGGGAATAAAGCGCTCTGACATTTCTAGCTTAGTTAATTTTGACTCCACACACCAAATTTGCTAAATAATAATAAAAAACAAAATGTAACCAAAATTATGAAATTTTTTTACTCATGTAAATGTTTGTTCCTCTGCTCCAATAATTTGAAATTTGTGTGTGAACAGCTCCTTTTGTGACCTTGTATAGGGGACTATTTCTTTTGTGTTGAATATGCAATATTGCGGGACCTAATTAAAGTTGCCTTGCCATTTTCATGTTTAATCAATTTGGATTTGAAATTGGATTTAATTTGTTGGACTTAACTGAAGTCGCTTTTATAACATGTACTAACACAAGATTATTTAAAATTTTGCAGGGCAGTGATAAAAATAATGGAGCTCATAATGGATGATCACACTACTCATGAAATTTGATATTTTGTAACTAATTATATAAAAGAAGTAGATATGTGACACTTGTTGAAATTGTAATTCTTATTTACTTGTTATCACTTTACTTTTTGGTACTTTGCCATCAAAGCCTACTTTTGTGGTGACAATTTTATATGTATGTCTTTTTTTATGGGAAAGTTTATATTTGTTGGATTAGTTCAATATATATAATTTTATTTTGGTCTATAATTTTAAAATTATATATGAATTTTGCACGAAATATTAGGAAGATTAACGAAAAAAAAATTCTGACCAAACTTATGGACACGCTTAAAAAGGGTGGCTATATCTTAATTTTGGGCTCAGCAAGCACGCTTAATAAGCGTGGCCATAACTTGGCAACCAACACGCTTTAAAAGCGTACCCATATCCTCATCTACCGGCATGTTTTCTAAGCGTAGCCGTATCTTTTAAATAGCCACGCTTTTAGAGCATAGCCATATGTTTACCCTATTGGCAAGTTTAAAAAGTGTAGCCATATCTTCCCCTATCGGCACGCTTTTTAAGAGTACCCAAAGCATACATTCTGGGACGTTTTAAAAGTGTGGCGATATGTGCACTTTTAGGTACGCTTTTAAAGCGTACCTATAGGTTAAGACCAATAGCCACGCTTTTAAGCGTGGCAATAAATGAAAGCATGCCAATAGAAAAAGCGTGCCGATAGATCCACAAAAGCATGGCGATAGAGCAACTGGCACGCTGGCGGATGTGACCCTTTCAAAAGCGTGCCGATAGCTCAAAAAGCATGGCGAAAAGCTATCGGCACGCTTTTTGGTACTTTTCGGCACGCTTTTAAAGCATGACAGAAAGCTTATTTTCTTAGAGTGCAAGTTAGCCCACTAACGCCAGTACCAACGTTGCTAATGAAGAGGTGCTGGTGTTAGTGGCTAAGTTAGTCTACTAACACTAGTGCTAACTTGCTCGAAAAAGAAGAAGCTGGTGTTAGTGGCGAAGTTAAGCCACTAACGCCAGCGTTAACACTAGCACATGGCAGCCTGACCATGTCCTCTTCAAACAAGAATAACTTGAGCTACAAAACTCCAAATGAGGTAATTTCAATGGCATTGGAAAGTAGGAATCTAGAGCTTTCGAAGCAAATATGGCATTACATGGTGGAAATTAAATTTGAGGGAGAAAATTTTCCCCAAAAGTGTAAAGATGAACATAGTATCAACATGTAGTAAGGCCAGCTGACCTCTTCACATTCCATGGAGTATAACTTGCGCTTTAGAACTCCGAACGATGCAATTTCAACGGCATATGAAAGTAGACATTCAGGGCTTTCCAACAATATATAATAGTTTGGGGTGGACACTAAGTTTGAGCTTCAGAATCTGGCATTGTTAATGCCGTTAACGCAGTAATGCCAGCAATAATGCCAGCGATAATGCCTGCGACCTTGTGCCCTTCAAAGGAGCATAACTTGAGTTACGAAGATCCAATTGAAGTGCTTCTAGTTGCGTTAGAAAGCTTACATTCAGATCCTTCGAACGATATATAATACTCAATAGTGGGCATGATGTTGAAGCACAAACAATAGGCATCTTTAAGGCCCATAAAATGCTAGATTCAAGGAGGTGTGTGGCGTAAGTGGCATCCTTAGCACACTAACGCCAGGGACAACATTGGGCAAGGACAAAGCAGCGTCAGTGGCAACGTTAGCACGCTAAAGCCAGCTCCAACGCCAAGTCACCCTAGATCTCAATTTGATTCACTTCTCTCTCAAGTCCTCTTCAAAGTTCAAGCAAGCAAGCCCACAATTGTCAACCAATGAAGGCCACAAGAATCATCTAGAATTAGCTAATTTTCATTTGAATGTAATTTGTTTTCAATTTTATTTCAATTTGTAATTCAGGCTAGCTTATAAATAGGGCTTAGTTTCACACTTCAAGAGAGGAATCTTGGGAGGGGTCTTCGGACTCTCCCTTCACACACTTCTTCTCCTTCATTTTCTTTCATACAAATATTGTAAATTTTAGTTATGAATCTTTAATTTTCATTTGGGAAAGGAGCTCTGTTGTGATCTCTAGTCAAGCGGAATAAATAGATTGTGATTGCAGAATTATAAACGGCAGAAATGTAAATGGCTAAAATGTAAAGGAAAGCAATAAAGTGCAAAAATGGAAATGGCAGAATGTAAAGTGCAGAATCATAAATGACTTAATTGTAAATGGGAATGGGAAATTGCAGAATGTAAAAGCAAGCTATAAAGAAAGTGGTAGATAAGATTGGGGAAATTCATTGAGAATAGGAGATGTTGTCTCTTTGGATCAATTCCAGCTTATATCCTCTTCAATCATGCAACTCATTGACCTCTTGGAAATCATGATTGATTGAGCTCTAATTGCTTGGTGACTCAATCTCTTAGATCTTGATCAATAGCCAATTCCTTGGTATAATTGTTCATGAAGAGAGATATGCTTGGTCCCTGATTATACCACACATCATCATAGGTCCAAGTAGAGGGAGGATTATATGTCACCATATCCAAACACCAAAACCCAGATGCTACTCAAGTGTGAAAAGGGATTTCAAGCATGGTTTCATGTTTCTTTTCCCAAGGTTCCCATGAAACCCATTTTGCATTCAATCTCTTTCCCAAGATAATTGAACACTAAGCATTAAAAACGAAATTCCGTTTAGTAAATCAAAGAGAAGATGAAGAGAAGAATTTCACTATCATCAATCCATCAAGAACAACAGAGCTCCCTCTCTCAATGAGAGGGAATTTAGCTACTCATAGCTCAAAGAAAAGTACTCGAAAGTAAAGAAGATGATGAAGTGTAAAAGTGAATCTAAAACTAATCTCTCTAACTGCTTCACCCCTTCTTCAGTACTTATTGGGGGTATTTATAATACTCCTAGCTCTCAAAATAAAAGAATTACAAAAGTGAAAAAGGAAAATTATAATTTGGAGGGAAAAGAAACTTAATAAGCGTGACTTCCCAGCTGGCGTGTAGCTGGCGCTTCAGTGGCGTGCCACGTGCTCCTCCAATTTTGGCTTGGCGTGCCATGCCAGTCCATCAAGTGGCACGTTCTTCTTCAATAACATCCCTGGCATGCCACGCCTTCGAGCTCAAGTGGCAAGCCCAGGGTCTTTTAATACCCATGTAGCCTGGCGTGCCACGCCTTCGAGCTTAAGTGGCACGCCGTAGCCTTTTTCCTCTTCTTCTTGCCTCTGGAGACTTGAACTAGCGTGGCACGCCTAGGGTCTGGCGTTCCATGCTCTTGTTGCACGCTTGATCAAGCTCTCTGGAAAGTTGAACTAGCGTGGCATGCCCAAGGTCTAGCGTGCCACGCCCTTTGTAACCAAGTGATTCTTCTGTTTGGCGTGCCACGCCACGAACTCAAGTGGCACGCCCCAATGGCTTTTGCTTCCTAAATGACACTGGGGTGCCATGCCTGGGGTTCAAGTGGCACGCCCAAGTGAGGAATAGTGGATGGCATGCCACGCCCTCGACACCAAGTGGCACGCCCATGTGTTTGGCCTCCTTCATCCTCTCTAGAAACTTATACCAGCGTGCCACACCTAGAGGCTGGCGTGCCACGCCCATGATTTTTCCTTGGTTCTAGTAGCTGGCGTGCCACGCCCAGCATTCAAGTGGCACTCCATAGTGAGATTTTTGGACTGGCGTGCCACGCCTTCGATACCAAGTGGCACGCCCAGCCCTTGCTTTGGCCTCTTTGTGCATTGGCGTGCCACGCCTGGTCGCTCAAGTGGCACGCCTAAGTGAAACTGAGAGCCTGGCGTGCCACGCCTTCGAACTCAAGTGGCATGCCCAGACTTCATTGGCCTTCAGCCCCTTCTTTGGGATTTTGTACCAGCGTGCCACGCCATGCTGCTCAAGTGGCACCCCCATACATTTGTGGATTTCTCAAGCTTGGCATGCCACGCCTGGTTCTTCAAGTGGCACGCCCAAGTGACTTTTGGGTGCCATACCAGGTGACACGCCCATGGTGATGGTTCCTCCTGGAGTGATGAGTTGGCGTGCCACGCCCCTTGGCTCAAGTGGCACGCCCATAGAAGGTGATGGGTCAGGCGTGCCATGCCCAACCTGGCGTGCCACGCCCATGTGAATGCTTGAGAATTCTCTTCTGGAATTTAGTACTGGCATGCCACGCCCAGCTCCTGGCGTGCCATGCCCAGCTCCTGGCGTGCCACGCCCAGCTCCTGGCGTGCCACGCCCAGCTCCTGGCGTGCCACGCCCAGTGACTTTTTGGTGCCATACCAGGTGACACGCCCATGGTGATGGTTCCTCCTGGAGTGATGAGTTGGTGTGCCACGCTCCTTGGCTCAAGTGGCACGCCCATAGAAGGTGATGGGTCAGGCGTGCCATGCCCAACCTGGCGTGCCACGCCCATGTGAATGCTTGAGAATTCTCTTCTGGAATTTAGTACTGGCATGCCACGCCCAGCTCCTGGCGTGCCACGCCCAACTCCTGGCGTGCCACGCTAGTTCATTTTTGTGGCGCTTGCTCTAAGTTGCACACCCGCTTCACATGCCTAGCTCATTTTTGTTGTTGTCTTCCCCTTTTTGATGTCTTTTTCACATGAAATTTAGCACAACTCATCTCAAAGCAACGTACCATAATATCCATCAAATAATGTATGAATTACAATGATCAAATGAGATTTATGCTCTTTTATGGTCCTCTTTATGCAACAAAGAAGGGTAGATGATGCAAGTCATCACAACACTAAACTTAAGCTTTGCTTGTCCCAAGCAAATCAATGTGAGTAGTCCTTTTATAAATTGAGACCTTGGCCTTGAATGAATGCAACATGACTAAGGGTAGGACTAAGTGTTCAACACATGTATGAATGTTTTAATGTCATAAAGAACTCTTAGATCTTTGAGGGTTTTTTCAAGAATAAGCTTCAGGGGTCCTTTCTATTGATTGTCACCTTGAAGTAGTAAGAGTTGTTTTTCTTTCTTTTTGGTTGTGCTTTCTTGACCACGACTCTAAGTGTTCTGTCTCAAGACAACCCTTTAATTAAGCTTTTAATTAGCACTCCCAAACCAGTTGGTTTTAGGGTACTAGGTGTTGAAGCACCCCAAAGAATTTACTTGCCCAGGTCTCTCCTTGACACATCTTCACCACAAGCATCTACTAGGATCTTTAACTCTTTTTGAGCTTTTTAATGTTTCTTTCCCATCCTAGTAGTTGATGCTCAGAGCCTTGGATCTTTGTTGCTTACTACTTCTTGGTTCTATGGATATTCAAGGAGCACCCCTTAACGTTTTCTTGTTATACCTTCTAAGACTAGTTACTTTCCATGACTCATTTTCTTTTTTTTTTTTTTGTTCATTCAAGGTTCTACACTTAGTTCCTTGTTTCTTAGTTTGTTGAATGATCTCTCTTGGCCTTGGTTTCTCTTACTCTTGTTTTTGCACAGCTCACAGAAACTCTTATGGAGACAAGCTCTACTTTATTTATGTTGAAAAGGAAGACTTGAAATACATTGCATTTTCTTTCTTGTAGTTTAAAGGACTCATAAAGGACTTCAAGCATGAAATAAAACTAAGCAGAAAACATAAACTACCCTATCATGACTATTTATTCTTGACAGAAAGTAAATCAAACAAAAGCTTAAACATGATTTCAGAAATTAGAGAGTGTCAACCATGGGACTTAACAACCTTGAGCAGCTTCATCTTTAGTTCATTGGCCCCTTTCCTTTGTCCTTCTTCTTGGAAGGGGAGGAGCTACCTTCATCCTTCTTGGAGGATCCTTCTTGTGCCTTAGCATCCTTGGGCTTCCAAAATCCCAGCCTCCTCAGGTAGGATTTCACATTTTCCTTGTGCTGGTATGCTATTTCTTCTTGCTTTGTACTGAGTTCCTCCAATTTTTGCATATAGGTAGGGTAATTGGGGTTCATGTTACCTACTGCATTGCACAGGTAGCTCAACTTTGTTTGTGCATAGCAGTCATATTCCCCTCTGGCTACAGTTCTTGCTTCATAAAGGTGTCTGAATTCAGCAAGACTCCCCATTTGTTGTAGTTGTCGTTCCAGAATCATTCCTAGGCTGCCTTGCATCTCTCCCCAGTTAATCTGGTCTTACTGCTCCTTGAGATTCTCGAAACTCCCTTGGAGTTGTTGGATGTTCTGGTTTACGTGGCTTCATTGTTGTTGCTGAGTCTCCTTGAGTTGATTGACATCCTCCCTCAGATGGTGTAGGTCTCCCTTCATTTGGTGTACATCTCCTTGCTATTGTTCCCAATTGAATCCATCTGGAAAATGTTGGTATTGTTGGTAAGGTGGTAGTTGAAGTGCTAGATGATGTGGTTGCTCCTCTGCCTCTTCTTGTTGTTGTTGTTGTTGCACGTGTGGCTCATGAGCATGAGCTCTTTGTTCTGTGGCCCTCTGAAGTGGGTTAACAGCTACCACTTTGGCCATCTTCTTGGCAGTTATGAATTTGTCTTGCTTCACTAGCACCTTATCAATGATCTTTTCAACTCCAGTTTCATCACATAACCTCTGTATGATGCTGGGGAATGCCAACCTTGTGTTGTCACTGGTACTTTTTAGCACTTTGTTAATGTTGTTGGTAATTAGCTCCCCCATATTGACATTCTCACCTTTCATGATGCTATATATGAGCACATATTTTCACCTCTGAAGTGTTGGATGTGGGGATCAGGGACCTCCTCACAAATTCCAGCCACCTTCTAGCTTGGGGCTCAGATCCCTTCTTATCAATTGGTTGGGTATCCCATCCTTATCATTTATCCAATGCACATTAAGCACGCAAATCTTGGTCAAGATTTCATCAAATCCAGGGTCTTGTTGCTTCATTCTTTCTTCATAGCTCCGGGTGGAGCTTGTCCTCCTCACCATTAGCATCCTCTCTATGCTGGAGGGACTATAGTCAATGGACTTCCCCCTTACATAGCTAATGTAGCCATAGGGTTGTCCTGGCTGAGGTACAGCGTTAGCATAAAACTCCCTCACCAAGCTCTCTACTACCTTCCTTGGTGGGTTGCATAGGAGTGTCCAGCCCCTATTGTTAATCTCAATGTTGATCTCAAGATGCTCGTTCCTTCCTAATTGGAAACCAACCTCTCGGATGATTTCCCTTTCACTCACCCAACCATAGAATTGATTTTGGTTGAATACAAAGAGAAACTTGTATTCATTGAAAGATGAGCTTGAGGATCCAGAAGTTGGTTCCTTGGTTTTTCTTTTCTTTGAGGCTGAGCTTTTTGGTGGTGCCATTGAGTTGAGAGAGTGTGTTTGAGGTTGTGAAAAAAAATTTTGGGAAGGGTTGCAAGAGAGAGGGCAAGCAAAACAAAGTTTTGCTCCAACACCAAACTTAGGACTTGATTGTCCCAATCAAGAAAAGGGAAAAGAAGTAGGGGAAGAAAGGTAGTGGAAGGCAAAAAGATAAAAGAAGAAGAAAAGTGTTTGGATTCTTTTTCGTGTGTGATTAGGGGTTTGAAGTGGGAGAAGAGTTGGCAAAGTGAGGCTTTTATAGGGTGTGAAGAGTGTGGTTTGAATGGTGGGAAATAAAAAGGATTCAATGTTTTCTCACTTGGGGAGTGGCGACTAGCGTGGGAAGAGGCGCCAACCCTTATCTCACTGTGCCTCTTGCATGTGTTGAGTTCCAAAGTGTAAGTACACTTTGACTTCTTTGCTTTATGAGTTATTCACCATGTGGGTCCCATCTTTTCTCCTAAAAATGAAACTGAAATCCGTTAGTAATGACAAAAGAATCCTTCACATTCCTTCTTATCATAGGTAAGTGGGATTGCAACTGATGGGTGTCCCTTGGGGTACCAAACTTAATCCTATTGAATCTCAATAAATTGGTTTCATCATTGTGTATTTAATGTGTTCATAAAGATGGAATAACTCCAATCTTTTCATTTTCTTTTATTTCTAACCTCTTTTGAACTCATTAAACCACGTTCATGCTTTTGCCAAAATATTAAGTGCTTTCAGATTGAGTAGAATTGGGCTTCCTAGGTGATCCTTGTATGGTGGTGGCCACACCAAACTTAATCTTTGGACTTACTCTTCAAAATAAAGTTATCAAAATGGTTGTAAGCCTAGATTAAGTGGGTGAGTGGCCACACCAAACTTAGCCTTTTAGCTAGTTCTCAGCCCATTTACTCATCATTAGTAATGCATTCATCAAGTTGCAATTCCAGAATAAAAGAGATAAAAGAATGTAAGGGTATCCTAACTACCAAACCTGATATTTAAACTTCCTAACCTACCACTTGCAATCTAATTCTAAATGGTAATGTAACACAAGTATGAAACTGAAACAACTTAAACTATCTAAAGCAATGAATTTTAAACTACTTCTAAGAAAAACAATAAATTAAAAGGATAAAGTGTTGGGGTGCCTCCCAACTAGCGCTTCTTTATTGTCACTAGCTTGACACTCCTCCATCTTTAGTTGAGCTTGTAGCTCACTCTCTGCTCCTCTAAGGAGCCTCCTAAGTAGTGTTTGAGTCTATGGCCATTGACAGTGAAAGTTCTCTGAGTCTTGTCCTCGATGAGTTCTACATGACCATAGGGAAACACCTTGAGTATGGTGAAGGGTCCTGACCATCGAGACTTAAGATTCCTAGGAAAGAACTTGAGTCTTGAGTTGTACAGTAGCACCTTTTGTCCTTCAGTGAACTTCCTTCTTGCTATCTTTTTGTGTTCTCTTTGTAGATTTTTGCATTCTCATATGCTTGATTTCTAAATTCCTCCAGCTCATTGAGTTGCATTAATTTTCTTTCTCCAGCAGCTTGCTCATCATAGTTTAGCATTTTTAGAGCCCAAAATGCTCTATACTCAAGCTCAACTGGTAAGTGACAAGCCTTGCCATATACCAGTTGGTATGGGGACATCCCAATGGGTGTCTTGTAGGCTATTTTGTAGGCCCACAATGCAACATCCAGCTTCTTAGACCAATCCTTTCTTGAAATCTCAGCTTGCCCATTGGTCTATAGATGGTATGGAGTTTCCACCTTGTGCTTGACTCCATACCTGAGAAGGAGTATCTCAAGTTGTTTGTTGTAGAAGTGTGTCCCCCCCATCACTAATGAGGGCTCTAGGAACCCCAAATCTGCTGAAGATGTTCCTTCTCAAGAAGCTTATCACAACCTTGTTGTCATTTGTCGCAGTGGCTATGGCTTCTACCCATCTTGAGACATAATCGAAAGCCACCAATATGTAACTATTTGAGTAGGAGGTTGGGAAGGGTCCCATAAAGTCAATTCCCCATACATAAAATAGTTCAAGCTCTAGTATGAATTGTTGTGGCATCTCATTTCTCTTGGTTAGATTACCAGCTCTTTGGCACTCATCACATCTTGACACCAATTCCTTAGCATCCTTGAACATTGTTGGCCAGTAAAATCCGGATTGAAGCACTTTTGCTGCTGTTCTTTCTCCACTGAAGTGGCCTCCATATGCGGATCTATGGCACTGCCACAGCACTTCATGCCCTTCTTCATGGGAGACACACCATCTCAAGATTCCATCAGCACACTTTTTGAACAAATAGGGGTCATCCCATATGTAGTGCTTGCCATCCTTGATTAGCTTTCTCCTTATGTGTTTGTTGATATTGGTTGGTAGTTCCCCAATAGCCTTGAAGTTAGCTATGTCTGCAAACCAAGGGGCTACTCGGATCATCATCAACTGCTCATCAGAGAAGCTTTCATTTACTGCAACTTGGTGTGTCTCTTCTTCTTCTTGTGGAATCCTTGAGAGGTGGTCAGCTACCTTATTCTCTGCTCCGCTCCTATCTTTAATCTCAATGTCAAACTCTTGGAGTAGCAGAATCCATCTTATTAATCTGGGCTTAGATTCTTGTTTGGTAAGTAAGTATTTGAGTGCTGCATGATCAGTGAATACAATTACTTTAGAGCCAATAAGATATGATCTAAACTTATCAAAAGCAAAGACTATGGCTAAAAGTTCTTTTTCTATTGTGGTGTAGTTCCTTTGATTTTCATTAAGGACCTTGCTAGCATAGTAAATAACATGTACTAGCTTGTCTTTCCTCTGTCCTAGAACGATACCAACAGTAAAATCAGATACATCACACATTAACTATTTGGTTATAGCCAGAGTAACCGTCAAGGAAGCAGTAGTATTCATGTCTTACGAGTCTTTCAAGCATCTGGTCCATGAAGGGCAGGGGAAAGCGATCTTTCCGGGTAGCTTCATTGAGTTTCCGATAGTCAATGCACATACGCCATCCAGTCACTATCAGTGTAGGTATCAATTCATTCTTCTCATTTGACACAACAGTGATCCCTCCCTTCTTTGGAACTACTTGCACCAGGCTTACCCAAGGGCTGTCTGAGATGGGGTAAATCACCCCTGCTTGCCACAACTTCAACACTTCTTTTTGAACCACTTCATTCATGGTTGGATTCATCCTTCTTTGTTGTTGCCTTGAAGGTTTGGCATCTTCCTCAAGTAGGATCTTGTGCATGTACATTGAAGGACTTATCCCTTTTAAATCTAAAAGTTTTCAGCCTATGGCATCCTTGTGTTGTCTCAGCACTTGGATAAGTTCCTCTTCTTGCTCCTTACTCAGGCTTGAATTTATGATCACTGGGTGAGTGTTGCTAGCACCCAAATATGCATATTTCCAGCTAGGTGGTAAGGTTTTCAACTCTAGTTTTGGTGCCTCTGCTTCTTTGTTGTCCGCGGTGGTTGGCATGATTGAATTCTTCATGATTCCTTATGGTAGTTCTGTACTTGATGCGTGTTGTTCCAGCTCCATATTTCCTTCACATTGTTCTTCTTCCAAAACCCCTTGAACTATCTGTTCTATGGTGTCTACCATCATGCATTCTCCTATGGACTCTTTGGGGTAACTCATTGCCTTAAAGACGTTGAAGACCATCTTCTCTTCATGCAATCTCAAGACTAGTTCCCCTTTTTGCACATCAATGATGGCTCCAGCAGTAGCTAGAAATGGCCTTCCTAGGATAATTGATGTGTTGGCCTCCTCTTCTATGTCCAGCACAACAAAATCAGCTGGGAAAATGAATTCTCCCACTTTCACCAACAAGTCTTCCACTACCCCATGTGGAAACTTAAATGTTCTGTCAGCCAATTGGAGTGCCATTCTTGTTGGTTTGGCTTCCTCAATCTTCATTCTTCTCATCATGGTTAGGGACATGAGATTTATGCTAGCTCCTAGGTCACACAAGGCTTTCTCAATAGTGATATCCCCTATGATACAGGGGATTTAGAAACTCCCTGGGTCTTTCATCTTTTGAGGTAGCTTCTTTTGTATGATGGCGCTACATTCCTCAGTTAGTACTATGGTCTCCTTTGCCCCCCAGTTCCTTTTTCTTATTATGAGCTCTTTCAAGAATTTGGCATAAAGTGGCATTTGCTCCAATGCCTCAGCAAATGGTATGTTAATTTGGAGCTTATTGAAGATCTCTAGGAGCTTAGAGACTTGGCCATCCTTTCCATCTTTTCCTAGCCTTTGTGAGTATGGTGCCTTTGGCACATAAGGCTTCAAGACTGATTTTGATGAGGATGGAGCAGGGGTCTCTTCCTCATTCTTATTTTCATGCTTTTCTGCAACTTCTTCTTCTTGGTTGCCTTTGCTTGGGGTTCCTTCTTCCACAACTTTCCCACTTCTAAGTGTAATGGCCTTGTATTCCCCTCTTGGGTTGGCCATGGTATCACTGGAAAATGTGTGTGTGGACATTGGGATTTGCTTAGATAAGATCCCTACTTGTGCTTCCAACTTTGAGATTGCTGCGCCTTGATTTTTCAGATTTGACCTGTATTCTTCTTGATTGGCGTCTATCCTTCTGTTAGTCTGCACTTGTCTCTCCATAAGGGTGGAGATGGCTCCTGCAAGCTGTGATGATAATTGTGCTATTACAGCCTCTATCCTCTCAAAGTTGTTCTTGATTTCACATGGTTGCATAGTTGAGGGTGGTGTGTCTTGATGGTGGTTGTTGTGTGTTGGTTGGTTGCCATAGTATGATGTGTTTTGTGAATTATGGTAAGTCTATGGTTGCCTGTTTGATGGTTGGGGTTGTGAGTGTTGTGTTGATTTGATGGATAAGGTTTGTTGTGGTCCTGGTTATGGCTTTGTTGGTTTTCCCACCCAAAATTTGGGTGGTTCTTCCAACCTGAGTTGTATGTCTTAGAGTTCGGATCATATGGTGGTCTGGATGAGTTGTTCACATAATTAGCTTATTCCCAGTCACCTTCAGATTCTGATGCACTTCCTTCTTGTTGATGAGTTTGATCTTGAATAGTTGAGACTTGATTAGCCTCAATCTTCTTGGTTAAGGCTGCTAGTTGTGCTGCAATTGCACTTCCCTTTTATACATGCTTCCATCCTCTCCTCCAAGCCATCCCAGCCCTATAAGCTCTGAAATCACTTAATGCATGGATCACGGCATCAAATGGTAACAGAAGAGGATTATAATATATCTAATTCAATGCGAAAGAAGCATGTTTTCATCCACGAGGTGAAATTGGGAAAGAAACACAAAATTATGCATTTTTATATGAATAAGTATGAGAGATCATTCATAAAACCCTCAAAATCTATACAGGATAAACCCCTAAAAATGGGGTTTATTAAGAAACCAACAGAACCACAACCAAGATCACAAACCATACCACTCTGACCAATACAACAACCACAATTCCAACCATCAATCAAGCAACAACAGACCTACCACAACTGACAAGATGTACCCTATTACTCCACCCAACAACCATATAATAACCACCCTCAAGATGCATCATTCTCAAACCAACAACCATGTGATATCAGCAATAACTTTGCAAGATTGGAGGCTACTATGGCACAATTGACAGGAAGTATTCCCACTATTGCAGAGAGACAAGTGCAAGTTGAAAAGAAGATAGATGAAATCCAAAAAGAGGCCAGATCCAACATGAGGAACCAAGGGGCAGCAATCTCAAAACTGGAAGCACAAGTAGGAACATTATCCAAGCAGATACCAATGCCCATACATAAATTTTCTAGTGATACCATGGCCAACCCAAGAGGGGAATGCAAGGCCATCATACTACGGAGTGGGAAGGCTGTGGAGGAGGCTTCCTCAAACCATAAATTGCAAGGAGAAGAAGCTGCAATTGATCCAGAAACCAAGAAGGAAGAGGAAACGTCTACCCCAGTTCCACCCAAGCAAGTCTTAAAGCCATATGTGCCAAAATCACCCTACCCACAAAGGCTAAGGAAAGATGGGAAGGACAATGAGATTTCTAGGTTCTTGGAGATCTTTAAGAAGCTTTAAATCAACATACCTTTTGTTGAGGCATTAGAGCAAATACTACTCTATGCCAAGTTTCTAAAGGAGCTTATGATGAGGAAAAAAACTGGGGAGAAAAGGAAACTATTGTGCTCACTAAGGAATGTAGTGCCATTATACAAAAGAAGCTTCCCCAAAAGATGAAAGATCCTGGGAGCTTCCAAATTCCCTACATTATAGGGGATATAAGCATTGAGAAGGCATTATGTGATCTGGGAGCTAGCATTAACCTCATGTCTTTGGCCATGATGAAAAGAATGAGAATTGAAGAGGTCAAACCAACAAGAATGACACTCCAATTAGCTGATAGAACATTCGAATTACCCCATGGTGTGGTGGAAGATTTGTTGGTGAAAGTGGGAGAATTCATATTCCCAGCAGACTTTGTTGTGCTTGATATAGAGGAAGAAGCTAACACATTAATCATCATGGGAAGACCATTCTTGGCTACTTCTGGAGCTATAATTGATGTACAAAAGGGAGAGTTAGTCTTGAGGCTACATGAAGAGAAGATGGTATTCAATGTCTTCAAAGCAACGAGTTACTCAAAGGAGTCCATTGGTGAATGCATGATGGTGGACACAATGTAGAAGCTAGTTCAAGGAGTCTTAGAAGAAGAACAATGTGAAGAAATCATGGAGTAAGATCGACAAGCATGTGGTGAACCACCACAAGGAATCATAAAAGACTCAATCATGTTGGACAAGACAAGCAAAAAGGAAGTGGAGGCACCAAAGTTAGATTTAAAAACCCTGCCTCCAAGCTTGAAGTATGCTTTCTTAAGTGACAATAACACATATCTAGTTATCATCAACTCAAGCTTGAGTAAAGAGCAAGAAGAGGAGCTTATCAATGTGTTGAGACAACACAAGGATGCCATAGGATGGACACTATCAGATCTGAAGGGGATTAGTCCTTTAATGTGCATGCATAAAATCCTTTTTGAGGAGGGTGCTAAGCCTTCAAGACAGCCACAAAGTAGACCAAACCCAACAATGAATGAAGTGGTGCAAAAAGAGGTGCTGAAATTGTGGCAAGCAGGGGTGATCTACCCAATCTCAGACAGCCCTTGGGTATGCCCAGTGCAAGTAGTTCCTAAGAAGGGAGGAGTCTGATATGGAAAAAAATTAATTCTCCGCAATAACTACCGGCAAGTGCACCGGATCGTATCAAGTAATAAAACTCAATAAAGAGTGAGGTCGATCCCACGAGGATTAATGGATTAAGCAATCAATGGTTGATTGATTTTCCTAGTTAGATGAGCATATTGGAGTGATAAGCAGCAGAAAGTGTAAATAACAGAAAAGTAAAGGAAAGCAATAAAGTGCAGAAAAGTAAAATGACAGGAAAAGTATAGTACGGAAAAGTAAATGACAAAAAGTAAATGTAAAAACTAAAAATAAAATGAGCATTGGGATCAAGAGATATTGCAATTCTCCATATCAAGTTCATCCTCATCTCTTCCTCAATTAATGCATTCATTGATCTCCTTGGAAATCTTAGGTGATTGGATCCCAATTCCTTGGCAATCCAATCTCTCTAAGCATGAACAATTGCCCAATTTCTTGATCTAAGAGCTCATGGGAAGAGATGAAGTTTGGTCACTGATTATACCATACACATTCATAGATCAAAATATTGGTAGGATTAAATGTCACAATATCCATTGATGAGGGAAAAATGATTTCACACAAACTCACCGGCAAGTGTACCAGGTCGCATCAAGTAGTAATAACTTACCAGAGGGAGGTTGATCCCACAGGGATTGATGGATCAAGCAACTTTAGTGAGGTGGTTAGTTTAGTTAAGCTAACAGTGAATTGAGTAAGAATTGAGTAACAGAAAGTAAATTGCAGAGAACTGTAAATTGCAGAATGTAAATCAGCAGAAGCTTAAAGGACAAGAAAAGTAAATTGCAGCAAATGTAAAGGGAATCGGGTGCTGGAAAATTAAATGAAGCAGTAAATCAGAACTCAAAACAATTGCAGAAGACATAAATTGCATGAAAAGTAAATTCAGATCACAGCAAGCTCAAATGTAAAGTTGCAGAAAGGAAATTTGCAGACGGAAAGAAAAAGAAATTGAAATTGTATAAACCAAACTGAATTCAATTATAACAGAAATGTAAAATTACAGAAAAGGGAAAAGAAAGCTAAGCTCTCTACCAGAGCCTTCTACCCTACCACTACTCCTACTGCTCTCTATTAGAGCCAACCTCTCTAATGAAATGAAACTGATGCCTTTATATAGGCTTTACAAAATGAAAATGAAATTGAAATTGAAAACAAATTACAATTTAAATAAAATTTCTAGTCTAACTGTTTTTTGTGCCTTTGAGTCATGTCAATAGGCTTTGCTTGCTTTAGGGCTTTAATGAAATAGGTCTTGGGTGTTGCCTCCAGTGGAGTGCTCAGTTGAAACAACGAGCACAGCGTTCACTTCACCAAGCGTGCTCTTTGGTGCGCTTGTTTTCTTCACTAGTGCTCACTTAGTAAGCACCAAGTTAACTTAGTGAGCGCTCCTAGTATGTACGAATAGCACCAGCTTTTTCTCCAAGCTTGAAATTCATGAAAAAGTTAACTTAGTGAGCGTCGCGCTCACTTTGGAAGTGAACGCTACTCCAAGTGTGTTTTTGGGCCTTAAAGATGCCTATCACTTATGCTTCAATTTCATGCCAAATATAGATTATTATATATCATTGGAAATCTTTGAATGTCAACTTTCCAACGCAACTGGAAGTGCATCAATTGAACATCTGTAGCTCAAGTTATGGTCCTTTGAAGAAGGCATGGACGTGCTGTCAGGGGTCGCTAGTTTTCTTCCTTAGCGCTCTCTTAGTGAGCGCCAAGTTAACTTAGTGAGCACTGTTTGGAGGCCAAAGTTAGCGCCAGCTTCTGAGGCCCAAACTTAATATTCACCCCAAACTATTATATATCATTGGAAAGCTCTGGATATCTACTTTCCAATGCATTTGAGAGCGCATCATTAAAAGCTCTAGAGCTCAAGTTATTCTCCTTGGAAGGTGAAGAGGTCAGCTGGCCTTACTGCAGGTTGATACTATGTTCATCTTTGCACTTTCGGGGTAAGTTTTCTCCCTCAGATTTAGTGTCCACCATGTAGTGCCATATATTCTTGGAAAGCTCTAGATTCCTACTTTCCAATGCCTCTTGAATCACCTCATTTGGAGTTTTGTAGCTCGAGTTATTCTTGTAGGAGTGTGAAGAGGTCAGGGTTGCATATCCTCTTTGCTCCTCCTTGAGTCTGTTTCTAACTCTTTTGCCACCTTGGGGGTATGATTCTTCTTTTAGTGCTTTTATTGCTTCTTCTTCTATTATTTTCTACAATCAAAAGATCAAAGAAATATAAACATTTAAGCACAAAAGCATTCAATGTTTAAGCACTAATCATCAATTTCTTGTATGAAAAAGTATAGAAAAACATGACATGATGACATGTCATCATCCATCCAACCCCCAACCTAATCCAATGTGAGAAAGATTTCAAGTACGGTTCTTATGATTTTTCTTCCAAGCCTATCACAAGAACCCAATTAGATTCAATTTCTTTCCCAAGACAATTGAATGATTTAATGAGGAACGAAATCTTTCTAGCAAGATCAAGAGAAAAGACAGAAGAAGAAGAATGAAAACTACAATTAATCTATTAAATAACAATAGAGCTCTCTAACCCAATGAAAAGAGTTAGTTGAATTCATTGCTCTGTTCAAACAGAAAAAAAATAAAGTGCAGAAAACTAAAGAAGATTAAGAATTAAAAACTAGAAATGAAAATTCAAAGTTCATAATTGAAAAGTACAAATTAAAACTGAACTACTACTAAGGAAAAAAAAAGAAAAGAAAAGGAAAAAGAGTGAACGAAAAGTGTGTGTCAGGGGATGTGGGTGCATGACTCTGGACTCCCCTCCAATCCAGAATGATTTCTCCAATCCAGCTAATGCCTATATATAGGCTTACAAAGATGAAAATACAAATTACAAATGAATTAAAATTCCTAATCTAGATGCTTCTTGTGCCTTGGATTGAGTGATGTTGATGGGCTCAGCTTGCCTGTATGATCCAGGGGTGTGTTAGCATTTATTGGGGCCATTTTTGGTGTCACAGACGTTGAGAAATGCTCCCAGGTTTATTTTAACCTTTAACCCAAAGTTGGACCCAAAGTTGGACCCAACGTTTGACCCCAAACATTGGTGCACGACATTGGTAACAACGTCTAATTCTGAAGCTCAAAATTATTGTCCACAACATACTATTATATATTGTTGGAAAGCCCTGGATGGCTACTTTCCAATGCCGTTCAAAGTGCATGATTTGGAGCTCAACAGCTCGAGTTATACTCCTTCGAAGGTGCAAAGGTCAGCTGGCCTTACTACAGGGTGGTACCATGTTCGTCTATGCACATTTTGGGGCAGTTTTCTCCCTCAATTTTAGTGTTCACCATGTAGTGTTATATATGCTTGGAAAGCTCTGGATTCCTACTTTCCAATCCCGTTAAAATCACCTCATTTGGAGCTCTGTAGCTCAAGTTATTCTTGTTTGAAGTAGACCCCTTCAGGCTGTCAGGAGCAAAGCTGGACTCATCGTTAGTGCGCCAACGTTCTTCCCACGCGTATGCATGGGCGACGCGTACGTGTGGATTGCCGATTTTTCACGCTCACGCGTACGCGTGGGTGATGCGTATGCGTGGGTGCCAATTTTTCCATGCATTTCATTGAGCACGTTGGAGGTAACGTTGGACCACCAACGTTCCCTCTAACGTTGGCACCTCTCTACCCCCAACGTTGGACCCATAGTTGGAGTCCAACTTTGGCTCCAACTATAGTCTCTTGAATTGAAGTTTGAGGCATAGTTGGAGTCTAACTTTTCCTCCATCTATGCAGCTTTCTCTTGGCCAACGTTTGAGGTAGCGTTTGAGTCCAACGTTGCTTTCTTACTTCTTCCTTGCCCCCTTTTCTGCTTCTCTTTTTGCCTATCATCAAACAAATAAGAGTATCAAAGTAACATACAAGATAATCTTTACTATGCTAAGTGTACTAATAATTCTCAAAATCATAACTTCACTTAATGTGATCTATTTCATTATATTTATCCTGTATATTAACTAAAATTCACTTATGCTTGAGATTTTGGTTCATGCAGAAAATTTTCATGCTTTTGCTCCTTTATCAATAAAATATGTATGAAAACTAAACCAAAATCTAGTGAAAAAGCATAGAAAAACAGGCTATGATGCCTTGACATCACAACACCAACCTTAAATCTAGCTTATCCCCATGCAAGAAGAGAATCATGCAATAAAATTTGACAATCCAAGGTAAGAAGAATAGCAGTGTAATGTTCATGGTTAGCTAGTTTTCTATGCATGCAACAATCACAAAAGAGGTTCGTATGATTGATTCCTCTATCTAGCTCATTTAATGAAATCTTTTTCCTTAAGTTTCTTCCTTGAACAAGATTTTCATTCTGTTTATGGCTTATTCCTTTCGGGTGCTTTGCACCATGAGTTACAAGCAAAGCTACGACTCTAAATGCTTTGTTTTCAAGTATTACCACTTGATTCATAAGCACCACAAGCATTTAATTAGAGGACCCTTTTAGCTCATTTTGTTTCTTATCTTCTTGACTCTCTAATCATTGATGCTCAGAGCCTTGAGCTTTGAGGGAGTGCCTTTACACTTGAGCCTAACCTTGACCCTAAGTGTTTTGTTTTCAAGCTTTTTGCTCGATACATAAACACCACAAGTACTTAACAATTGAATTGTCATTGGTACTCAGAGCCTTCAGCTTTCTCATTCTTTCCCTTTTCTTTTTATTGCCTTAATTGCATTTGCTTTTTCAAGGTTTTCATGATTTCAAAAATTTCATAAAATGTCCTAGATGAAAACTTCAATTAACAAATTCAAAATGCAATTAAGCAACACTAGTCATGCTAGCTTCCCAATACTTATATTCCCATGCTAGGTTCTTCTTCCAGGACCTTGGTTGTTTATGATCATGAAACTAAATTGCTTTGGACTCACAAAATTCAAGATGGCAATCATAATGTCACAGCAACATGTTACAATTCAAACATCAAACTATGCTTATTCACAAGGAGCAATCACACATACATACAAAGAAAATAGAAGACAATCATGAAATTTAAAGTACTGGAAATAAATAAGAGAAAAAAGGAACTTTACCACCTTGTAGTTCATCTTTATTGTTGTTGTCCTTCACCTCCTATTTTTCCCCTTCCCACACCAATTTAAGATGAATGCTTGTCTTCAAGCAATAATTAAAACAGTGGTGATGGAATCTATGATAGGTCATAACTGTCTTACACAATGAGATGTGAGTGACGTATGTGGTTAAGCAAGAAAAAATTAAAGATAACACTGCAGGCCTAAGAAGCAAAGGCGTTATGATTAAACAAACAAGTGATGTTGCTGGATACATTGCATAGAAAAATAAGTGGCACACCAAACTTAGTGTGACACTTTTTCTTAGAATTGATGCAAGTATCCAAAAAGATTGAAAAATAGATTGTTGCAGGGCAACACCAAACTTAGAATGTAACCATATGCCAATTTTATTTGGAAGAAAGCTAAGTAAAAGAAACTGTTCTATATGTTAATAACTCAATCACTAAGAGCCAGAGGTGTCACAAACAGGGGTTTCTTGGTGAGGCATTAACACAAACAGTTAAAGAGCATAGAAAACAAAGAACAAAAGCAATTAAATGAACAAGCCATAACAGAAAAAAATGTCTAATCTAGGTAATCAACCAACTGGTAGTTTGTTAATCACAATTAATCGCCGGCAACGGCGCCAACAACTTGATACGGAAAAAAAATTAATTCTCCGTAATAACTACCGGCAAGTGCACCGGGTCGTATCAAGTAATAAAACTCACTAAAGAGTTAGGTCGATCCCACGAGGATTAACGGATTAAGCAACCAATGGTTGACTAATTTTCCTAGTTAGACAAGCATATTGGAGTGATAAGCAGCAAGAAGTGTAAATAATAGAAAAGTAAAGAAAAGCAATAAAGTGTAGAAAAGTAAAATGACAGGAAAAGTAAAGTACGGGAAAGTAAATGATAGAAAGTAAATGTAAAAACTAAAAATAAAATGAACATTGGGATCAAGAGATATTACAATTCTCTGGATCAAGTTCATCCTCATCTCTTCCTCAATCAATGTATTCATTGATCTCCTTGGCAATCTTAGGTGATTGGATCCCAATTCCTTGGCAATCCAATCTCTCTAAGCATGAACAATTGCCCAATTCCTTGATCTAAGAGCTCATGGGAAGAGATGAAGTTTGGTCACTGATTATACCACACACATTCATAGATCAAGGTATTGGTAGGATTAAATGACACAATATCCATCCAACCCCCAACCTAATCCAATGTGAGAAAGATTTCAAGCACGGTTCTTATGATTTCTCTTCCAAGCTTATCACAAGAACCTGGTGCACAAAATTGTGATTACACTTTTCACAACTCCGCACAACTAACCAGCAAGTGCACTGGGTCTTCCAAGTAATACCTTACGTGAGTAAGGGTCGATCCCACAAAGATTGTCGGCTTGAAGCAAGCTATGGTTATTTTGTAAATCTCAGTCAGGAGATTAATGATAATAGTGGTTATATTTATGAAAATAAATAACATGAAATAAACAGTACTTGTGATTCAGTAATGAGAAGCAGGTTGAGGTTCCGGAGATGCTCTGTCATCTGAATCTCTACTTTTCTACTGTCTTCTTCTCCAAACATGCATGGCTTCCTTCCATGGCAGGCTGTATGATCCTCTCGGATGAAAACAAATCCATATGTGCTGTCACCGCACGGCTAATCATCTGTCGGTTCCCATTAGCATCAGAATAGGACTCTTGTCCTTTTGCACACTGTCACTGCGCCCAACATTCGCAGGTTTGAAGCTCATCACAGTCATCCCTTCCTGAATCCTACTCGTATTACCACAGACAAAGTTTAGACTTTCTGGATCAAAGGAATGCTACCAATTGGTTCTAGCCTATACCACAAAGGTTCTGATCTTATGGATCAGAGACCCAAGAGATACACACTCAAGCTGTCGCCCAATGACTACGTTGAGCTCAGATAGAACAGGAGTGGTTGTCAGGCACGCGTTCATAGCATTAAGAATAATGATGAGTGTCACGGATCATCATCTTCTCCAGATTGAAGTACGAATGAGTATCTTAGAATAGAATCAAGCGTGATTGAATAGAAAACAGTAGTAATTGCATTAATCCATTGAAACACAGCAGAGCTCCTCACCCCCAACCATGGGGTTTAGAGACTCATGCCATCAGAAATACAATATGAAATGAAAAAATGTCATGAGGTACAAAATGAATCTCTAAAAGTAGTTTTTATATTATACTAGTAACTTAAGGTTATAGAAAATGAGTAACTAAGTGTGGATAGTGTAGAAATCCACTTCTAGGGCCCAATTGGTGTGTTCTTAGGCTGAGCATTGAAGCTTTTTCATGCTTGGACTGTTCCTGGAGTTAAACGCCAGCTTTGGTGCCAGTTTGGGCATTTAACTCCAATTCTGGTGCCAGTTTGGCATTTTATGCCAAGATGTTTTTAGCTGACTTTGAACGCCGGTTTGGGCCATCAAATCTCAAGTAAAGTATGGACTATTAATATTGCTAGAAAGCCCATGATGTGTACTTTCCAACGCAATGAAGAGCGCTCCAATTGGGCTTCTGTAGCTCCAGAAAATTCACTTCGAGTGCAGGGAGGTCAGAATCCAACAGCATCTGCAGTCCTTTTTTAGCCTCTGAATCAGATTTTTGCTCAAGTCCCTCAATTTAAGCCAAAAAATACCTGAAATCACAGAAAAACATACAAACTCATAGTAAAGTCTAGAAATGTGATTTTTGCATAAAAACTAATAAAAATTAATTAAAACATACTAAAAACTATATAAAAATAATGCCAAAAGGGTATAAATTATCCGCTCATCACAACATCAAACTTAAATTGTTGCTTGTCCCCAAGAAACTAAAAACAAAATAGGATAAACAGAAGAGAATATACAATAAATTCCAAACTTATCAATGAAAATTAGTTTCAATTAGATGAGCGGGACTTGTAGCCTTTTTGCTTCTGAACAGTTTTGGCATCTCACTTTATCCTTTGAAGTTTAGAATGATTGGCATCTATAGGAACTTAGAATTCAGATAGTGTTATTGATTCTCCTAGTTCAGTATATTGATTCTTGAACACAGCTACTTTATGAGTCTTGGCCTTGACCCTAAGCATTTTGTTTTCCAGTATTACCACCGGATACATAAATACCATAGACACATAACTGGGTGAACCTTTTCAGATTGTGACTCAGCTTTGCTAAAGTCCCCAGTTAGAGGTGTCCAGAGCTCTTAAACACACTCTTTTTGCTTTGAACCACGACTTTAACTGCTCAGTCTCAAGCTTTTCACTTGACACCTTCACGCCACAAGCACATGGTTAGGGACAGCTTGATTTAGCCACTTAGGCCAGGATTTTATTCCTTTGGGCCCTCCTATCCATTAATGCTCAAAGCCTTGGATCCTCTTTTACCCTTATCTTTTGGTTTAAAGGGCTATTGGATTTTTCTGCTTGCTTTTTCTTTCTCTCTTTTTTTTTTTGCAATTTTTTTCCGCAAGCTTTGTATTCACTGCTTTTTCTTGCTTCAAGAATCAATTTTATGATTTTTCATATTATCAATAACATTTCTCCTTTTTCATTATTCTTTCAAGAGCCAATAATTTTAACATTCATAAACAACAAATTAAAAAATATGCAATGTTCAAGCATTCATTCAGAAAACAAAAGGTATTGCCACCACATCAAAATAATTTAACTAATTTCAAGATAGCATTCGAAATCATGTACTTCTTGTTCTTTTGCAATTAAAATATTTTTCATTTAAGAAAGGTGAAGGATTCATAGGACATTCATAGCTTTAAGGCATAGACACTAATGATCATGTAATAAAGACACAAACATAGACAAAACAAAAAGCATAGAATTCGAAAAACAGAAAAATAAGAACAAGGAAGTTAAAGAACGAGTCCACCTTAGTGATGGCGGCTAGTTCTTCCTCTTGAAGATCTTATGGAGTGCTTGAGCTCCTCTATGTCTCTTCCTTGCCTTTGTTGCTTCTCTTCCTAGAGGTTTCTCCAGCCTTAGGTGCCATTAATGGTTATGGAAAGCAAGAATCTGAGCTTTTCCACACCAAACTTAAAAGCTTTGCTCATCCTCGAGCAAAATAAGATAGAAGGGAGTAGAAGAAGAATGATCCCCCTTGTGTCATCCTGGCGTTAAACGCCCAGGATGCTACCATTTCTGGCGTTTAACGCCCACCAGACACCCCTTTCTGGCGTTAAATGCCAGTCTGTCTGCCAATTCTGGCGTTTAACGCCCAGAATGCTGCCAGACTGGGCGTTAAACGCCCATTCTACTATCCTTACTAGCATTTAAACGCCAGTAAGCTTGTCCTCCAGGGTGTGCTATTTTTGATGCTATTTTTGATTCCGCTTTAATTCTGCAGCTGTTTTTATGACTCCACATGATCATCAACCTAAAGAAAATATAAAATAACAATGGAAAATGAAATAAAAAAGTAACTAACATAGATAAATAAGATTGGGTTGCCTCCCAATAAGCGCTTCTTTACTGTCTTTAGCTGGACTTTTACTGAGCTATTAATTTAGTCTCATTTTTTAGCACTCTTGCTCAACATTGCCTTCAAGATAATGTTTGACTCTCTGTCCATTAACAATGAACTTTTTGTCAGAGTCAATATCCTGAAGCTCTACATACCCATATGGTGACACACTTGTAATCACATATGGTCCCCTCCACCGGGATTTCAATTTCCCAGGGAACAATCTGAGCCTAGAGTTAAATAGCAAGACCTTCTGTCCTAGCTCAAAGACTCTAGATGACAGCCTTTTGTCATGCCATCTTTTTTCTTTCTCTTTATAAATCTTAGCATTTTTGAAAGCATTGAGTCTGAACTCTTCCAGCTCATTCAACTGGAGTAATCTTTTCTCTCCAGCTACCTTAGCATCAAGGTTTAAAAACCTGGTTGCCCAGTAGGCCTTGTGTTCCAGTTCTACTGGCAGATGAAAGGCTTTTCCATACACCAACTGGTATGGAGAGGTTCCTATAGGAGTTTTGAATGCTGTTCTGTATGCCCACAGAGCATCTTCCAGACCTCTTGCCCAATCCTTTCTACGGGTACTTACAGTCCGTTCCAGGATTCGTTTTAGTTCTCTATTTGAGACTTCAGCCTGCCCATTTGTCTGTGAATGATATGGAGTTGCCACTTTATGGTTAATTCCATATCGGACCAGAGCAGAGTCAAGCTGTTTATTACAGAAATGAGTGCCTCCATCACTGATCAGTATCCTAGGGACACCGAACCTGCTGAAGATATGCTTCGGGAGGAACTTCATCACTTTCTTAGTATCATTAGTGGGTGTTACAATTGTCTCTACCCATTTAGATACATAGTCTACTGCCAGTAGAATATAAGTGTTTGAGTATGATGGTGGGAAAGGCCCCATGAAGTCAATACCCCATATATCAAACAACTCAATCTCTAAGATCCCTTGCTGAGGCATGGCATAACCGTGAGGCAGATTGCCAGCTCTTTGGTAACTATCACAGTTATGTACAAACTCTCGGGAGTTTCTGTAGAGGGTAGGCCAGTAGAAACCACATTAGAGAACCTTGGTGGCTGTTCGCTCACCTCTGAAATGTCCTTTGTATTGTGATCCATGGCAATGCCAAAGGATCTTCTGTGCCTCTTCTCTAAGCACGCATCTACGGATCATTCCGTCTGCACACCTCTTAAAGAGATATGGTTCATCCCATAAGTAGTACTTTGCATCCATAATTAATTTTTTCGTTTGCACCTTGCTATACTCTTTGGGTATGAATCTCACAGATTTATAGTTTGCAATATCTACAAACCATGGTACTTCCTAAATGGCAAAGAGTTGCTCATCCGGGAAGGTTTCAGAGATCTCAGTAGGAGGGAAGGACGCTCCTGCTACTAGTTCTATTCGGGACAGGTGATCTGCTACTTGGTTCTCTGTCCCTTTTCTATCTCTTATTTCTATATCAAACTCTTGCAGAAGCAACACCCATCTTATGAGTCTGGGTTTTGAATCCTGCTTTGTGAGGAGATATTTTAGAGTAGCATAGTCAGTGTACACAATCACTTTTGATCCTACTAAATAAGATCTGAACTTGTCAATGGCATACACCGCTGTAAGCAACTCTTTTTCTGTGGTTGTGTAATTCTTCTGTGCATCATTCAGAACATGGCTAGCATAGTAAATAACGTGCAGAAGCTTGTTATGCCTTTGTCCCAATACTGCACCAATGGCATGGTCACTAGCATCACACATTAGTTCGAATGGTAATGTCCAGTGTGGCGCAGAAATTACTGGTGCTGTGACCAGCTTAGCTTTCAGAGTTTCAAACGCCTGCAGACACTCCGTGTCAAAGACAAATGGCGTGTCAGCAGCTAGCAGATTGCTCAGATGTTTTGCAATTTTTGAAAAATCCTTTATAAACCTCCTATAGAATCCTGCATTCCCCAGAAAGCTTCTGATTGCCTTAACATTGGTAGGTGGGGTAATTTTTCAATTACCTCTACCTTAGCTTGATCCACCTCTATTCCCTTGTTCGAAATTTTGTGCCCAAGGACAATTCCTTCAGTCACCATAAAGTGACATTTCTCCCAGTTTAAAACCAGGTTAGTCTCTTGGCACCTTTTTAGAACAAGTGCTAGATGGTCAAGACAGGAGCTGAATGAGTCTCCAAATACTGAGAAGTCATCCATAAAGATGATGAGCGGATAATTTATACGCTTTTTGACATTGTTTTTAGTATGTTTTTAGTAGGATCTAGTTACTTTTAGGGATGTTTTCATTAGTTTTTATGTTAAATTCACATTTCTGGACTTTACTATGAGTTTGTGTGTTTTTCTGTGATTTCAGATATTTTCTGGCTGAAATTGAGGGACTTGAGCAGAAATCAGATTCAGAGGATGAAAAAGGACTGCTGATGCTGTTGGATTCTGACCTCCCTGCACTCAAAGTAGATTTTCTGGAGCTACAGAACTCGAAATGGCGCGCTTCCAATTGCGTTGGAAAGTAGACATCCAGGGCTTTCCAGAAATATATAATAGTTCATACTTTGGCCAAGAATTGATGACGTAAACTGGCATTCAACGCCAGTTTTCTGCCCAAATCTGGCGTCCAGTGCCAGAAAAGGATCCAAAACCAGAGTTGAACGCCCAAACTGGCACAGAAACTGGCGTTCAACTCCACAAATGGCCTCTGCACGTGCAACACTTAGGCTCAGCCCAAACACACACCAAGTGCGAAAACATCATTATCAATTTATATCTTCCTAACTGAGATTTGCAAGGTGACCATAGCTTGCTTCATACCAACAATCTCCGTGGGATTCGACCCTTACTCACGTAAGGTATTACTTGGACGACCCAGTGCACTTGCTGGTTAGTTGTATCGAAGTTGTGACAATTATGTATTGAGATCAGAGCACCAAGTTGCTCACGTTGCCGAGGATTGTTCGAGCCTGGACATCACAATTTCGTGCACCAAGTTTTTGGCGCCGTTGCCGGGGATTGTTCGTGTTTGGACAACTGACGGCTCATCTTGTTGCTCAGATTAGGTAATTTTCTTTTTGTTTTCTTTTCAAAAATATTTCAAAAAATTTCTCATCTGTTTTCGAAAAAAAAAAATAAATAAAAATGTTTTCAAAAATTTTATTCAAGATTTTTAAGAATGAATTCTAGTGTTTCATGAAGCATGTGAAGCCTGGCTGGCTGTAAAGCCATGTCTAAATTCTTTTGGACTGAGGCTTCCAAACCATCAGAGGTAAGTTACATACTTGATAAATGATGAGCAGCAATTTGTTATCAAGATCAATATACTCTGGTGTTAAATGCTGAAGCTTGGCTGGCCATTGGCCATGTCTAGTGTTTTGGACCGGAGCTTTCATTGAAAGCTTGGCTGGCTAGTGAGCCATGTCTAATTCCTGGACTGAAGCTTTAGACTAAGAATGCAAGATTTCTGGAATTCATATTAAAAATTTTGGAATCCTTATCTTTCTTTTTCATATAATTTTCGAAAAAAAAAATCAAAAAAAAAATTATTAGAAAATCATAAAAATCAAAAATATTTTTCTGTTTCTTGTTTGAGTCTTGAGTCATATCATAAGTTTGGTGTCACTTGCATATGCATCTAGCATTTTTCGAAAATATCATGCATTCATAGTGTTCTTCATGATCTTCAAGTTGTTCTTGGTAAGTCTTCTTGTATGATCTTGATGATTTTTTTTGTTTTGTGTCTTTTCATGTTTATCATATGCATTCTTGAATTCTTAGTGCCTAAGCATTAAAGAATTCTAAGTTTGGTGTCTTGCATGTTTTGCATGCATTAAAAATTTTTCAAAAGACATAGAGGATTCCTCTTCTTCTCTTTTTCTCTTCTCTTTCTTATGAGCAGGGACAGAGAAAAAGGCATTCTTGTTGAAGCTGATCCAGAACCTGAAAGGACTCTGAAGAGAAAATTAAGAGAAGCTAAAATACAACAATCCAGAGACAACCTGATTGAAAATTTTGAACAAGTAAAGGAGATGGCAGCCGAACCCAACAACAATGCAAGGAGAATGCTTGGTGACTTTACTGCACCTAATTCCAATTTACATGGAAGAAGCATCTCCATTCCTGCCATTGGAGCAAACAATTTTGAGCTGAAACCTCAATTAGTTTCTCTGATGCAGCAGAACTGCAAGTTTCATGGACTTCCATCTGAAGATCCTTTTCAGTTCTTAACTGAATTCTTGCAGATATGTGATACTGTTAAGACTAATGGAATAGATCCTGAAGTCTACAGGCTCATGC
>NC_029787.2:53381011-53391320 GCF_000816755.2 Arachis ipaensis
GTTTAAAACTCAAGGATCTCCCTCTGCAACCATGGAGAGGAAGCAGGAAAAGCTTCTCTCCAAGCAGAGTCAACCAGAGCCCCCACAGTCAAACTCTGAGTTTGGTGTTGGGAGGCCACAACCAAACTCTAAGTTTGGTGTTGAACTCCCATATCCAAACTCTAAGTTTGGTGTTGGAGAGTCTCAACAAAGCTCTGCACATCTGTGAGGCTCCATGAGAGCCCACTGTCAAGCTATTGACATTAAAGAAGCGCTTGTTGGGAGGCAACCCAATGTTTATCTAATTCTTATTTTTATTGTTTTTCATGTTTTCTTAGGTTCATGTTCATGTGGAGTCACAAAATAAATAGAAAAATTGAAAACGAAATCAAAAACAGCAGAAGAAAAATCACACCCTGGAGGAGCATCTGTCTGGCGTTCAGCGCCAGAACAGAGCATGGTTCTGGCGCTGAACGCCCAAAATGGGCAGCTTCTGGGCGCTGAACGCCAGAACAGGCATGCGTTCAACGCCAGAAATGGCACACCAATGGGCGTTGAACGCCCAAAATGGCCACCAACCTGGCGCTGAATGCCCAGAGTTGGGTACAAAGGCATTTTTATATGCCTAATGGGTGCAGGGATGTAATTCCTTGAACACCTCAGGATCTGTGGACCCCACAGGATCCACTCAGGATCTGTGGACCCCACAGGATCCCCACCTACCTCCACTCACTTCTTCTCACCACTCTCTTTCACACAACCCCATAAACACTCTTCCCTAAAAACCCCTCACCAATCACCTCAATCTCTCTTCCCCACTAAACCTTCACCACTCACATCCACCCACTCCTCCCAATAAACCTACCTCATAAACTCCACCTACCTTCAAAATTCAAAACCAATTTCCCACCCAAACACACCCATATGGCTGAACCTTACCCCCCCTCCATTCCCTAGATAAAGACCTCCATTCTTCACCAAATTCACACAACACACCCCTCTACACTCTCCTTGGCCGAAACCACATCTCCCGCTCCCTCTCCATATTTCTTCTTCTTCTTCTTCTATTCTTTTGTTTATTGCTCGAGGGCGAGCAATATTCTAAGTTTGGTGTGGTAAAAGCATAGCTTTTTTGTTTTTCCATTACCATTGATGGCATCAAAGACCGGAGAATCCTCTAGAAGAGAGAAAGGGAAGATAAAAGCTTCCACATCCGAGTCATGGGAGATGGAAAGGTTCATCCCCAAAGCCCATCAAGACCACTTCTATGATGTTGTGGCCAAGAAGAAGGTGATCCCTGAGGTCCCTTTTAAACTCAAAAGAAATGAGTATCCGGAGATCCGACATGAAATTCAAAGAAGAGGTTGGGAAGTTCTAACAAATCCCATCCAACAAGTCGGCATCCTAATGGTTCGGGGGAAATACTTAGATTTTAGTCCGGAGAATGTGAGGTTGGCGTTCAACTTGCCATACATGGAAGAGAACGCACGCCCCTACACAAGGAGAGTCAACTTTGATCAAAGGTTGGACCAAGTCCTTATGGACATATGTGTAGAAGGAGCTCAATGGAAGGTTGACTCCAAAGGCAAGCCGGTTCAACTAAGAAGATTGGACCTCAAGCCTGTAGCTAGAGGATGGTTGGAGTTTATTCAATGCTCAATCATTCCCACTAGCAACCGGTCTGAAGTTACTATAGACCGGGCCATCATGATCCATAGCATCATGATTGGAGAAGAGGTGGAAGTTCATGAATTATACCTCAAGAACTCTACAAGGTGGCTGACAAGTCCTCCACTATGGCAAGGTTAGCCTTTCTTCACCTCATTTGCCACCTATGCAATTCAGCCGGGATTGACATAGAGGGAGATATCCTCATTAAAGAGGAAAAGCCCATCACTAAGAAAAAGATGGAGCAAGCAAGAGAGCCCAGTCATGGAGCTCAAGAGGCGCAAGAAGCTCATCACCATGATCACCATGAGATGCCTAGAGCTACAGAACTCGAAATGGCGCGCTTCCAATTGCGTTGGAAAGTAGACATCCAGGGCTTTCCAGAAATATATAATAGTCCATACTTTGGCTAAGAATTGACGACGTAAACTGGCGTTCAACGCCAGTTTTCTGCCCAAATCTGGCGTCCAGCGCCAGAAAAGGATCCAAAACCAGAGTTGAACGCCCAAACTGGCACAGAAACTGGCGTTCAACTCCACAAATGGCCTCTGCACGTGCAACACTCAGGCTCAGCCCAAACACACACCAAGTGGGCCTAGGAAGTATAGCTTGCTTCATACCAACAATCTCCGTGGGATTCGACCCTTACTCACGTAAGGTATTACTTGGACGACCCAGTGCACTTGCTGGTTAGTTGTATCGAAGTTGTGACAATTATGTATTGAGATCAGAGCACCAAGTTGCTCACGTTGCCAGGGATTGTTCGAGCCTGGACATCACAATTTCGTGCACCAAAAGACTTCCAAAAATTTCTCTACCATATCAGAGAAAATGGAGAGCATGCACCTCTGAAAGGTTGCAGGTGCATTGCACAGACCAAAAGGCATCCTTCTGTAGGCAAATACCCCAGATGGACAGGTGAATGCTGTTTTCTCTTGGTCTTGAGGATCAACTACAATTTGGTTGTAACCTGAATAGCCATCCAAAAAGTAGTAGTATTCATGACCTGCTAGTCTTTCTAGCATCTGGTCTATGAATGGTAAAGGAAAATGATCCTTCCTAGTAGCAGTATTGAGCCTTCTATAGTCAATACACATACGCCACCCTGTAACTGTTCTTGTAGGAACCAGTTCATTCTTTTCATTCTAAACCACTGTCATGCCTCCTTTCTTGGGGATAACTTGGATAGGGCTTACCCAGGGGCTATCCGAAATAGGATAAATAATCCTAGCCTCTAGTAACTTAGTGACCTCTTTCTGCACCACCTCCTTCATGGCTGGATTTAGCCGCCTCTGTGGTTGAACCACTGGCTTAGCATCATCCTCCAATAGGATCTTGTGCTTGCATCTTGCTGGGCTAATGCCCTTAAGATCACTTATGGACCACCCAAGAGCTGTCTTGTGCATCCTTAGCACTTGAATTAGTGCTTTCTCTTCCTGTGGATTTAAAGCAGAGCTTATGATCACTGGAAAAGTGTCACCTCTCCCAGAAATGCATATTTCAGGGATGGTGGTAGTGGTTTGAGCTCGGGTTTAGGAGGCTTATCCTCTTCCTGAGGAATTTTCAGAGGTTCTTCTATTCTCTCTGGTTCTTCCAAATCAGGCTGAACATCTTTAAAAATGTCTTCTAGCTCTAATTCGAGACTCTCAGTCATATTGACCTCTTCCACCAAGGAGTCAATAACATCTGCGCTCAGACAGTCTTTTGGTGTGTCTGGATGCTGCATAGCTTTGACAGCATTCAATTTAAACTCATCCTCATTGACTCTCAGGGTTATGTCTCCCCTTTGGACGTCAATGAGGGTTCGTCCAGTTGCTAGGAAAGGTCTTCCTAGAATGAGAGTTGCATTCTTGTGGTCCTCCATTTTCAGCACTACAAAGTCAGTAGGAAAGGCAAATGGCCCAACCTTGACAATCATGTCCACAATTATGCCTGATGGGATCTTAATGGAGCCATCAGCAAGTTGGAGGCATATCCGGGTTGGTTTAACTTCATTAGTCAAACCAAGCTTTTTGTTAGTGGATGCAGGTATTAGGTTGATACTTGCCCCAATATCGCATAGAGCTGTCTTGGTACAAGACCCTCTATTGTGCATGGTATCATAAAGCTCCTAGGATCTTTAAGCTTTTTTGGTAAGCTTTTCAGAATGACTGCACTGCATTCTTCAGTGAAGAAAACTTTTTCAGTTTCTCTCCAATCCTTCTTATGACTTAAAATCTCTTTCATGAACTTAGCATAAGAGGCTATTTGCTCAGGTGCTTTTGCAAACGGAATCTTTATTTCAAGAGTCCTGAGATAGTCTACAAAGTGGGCAAATTATTTATCCTGTTCCGCTTAACGGAGTTTCTGAGGATAAGGCATCTTGGCTTTATATTCTTCAACCTTAGTTGCTGCAGGTTTATTTCCTACAGAAGTGGATGGAGAAGCCTGCCTAAGGGGGTTGTTATCAGCACTTGCAGGTGTCTGACCCCTTATTGGCATTTGAACGCCAGAATTGGGTGCTACATGGGCGTTTAACGCCAGATTGCCACCCTTTTCTGGCGTTTGGACGCCAGAATTGGCCATCCCTTGGGTGTTTCGCCACTTTTCCACCCTGTTCTGGCGTTTGAATACCAGAATTATTCCTCTATGGGCTCTTACTGTCCTCAGAGGGATTTTGGGTAGTGGGTTGGTTATCCTCCGTCAGTTGTTCCTTTCTGGCTTTCTGCTGCTTTGAGTTGAGACATTCAATGTCTTCCCACTCCTTAATTGAACAGCTTGGCATTCTTCTGCTATCTGTTTAGATAGCTGCTGTCTTGTCTGATCCAATTGTGCTTCCATATTCTTGTTAGCATTTTTAGTGTCTTGGAGCATCTCTTTGAATTCTTCAAACTGTTTTGTTATGATAAGCAATTGCTGATTGAGTTCAGCAACTTGTTCTTGGGGACTAAGTTCAGTGGATACTACTTTAGCTTCTTCTTTCATGGAGGACCCACTACCCAAGTATAGATATTAATTTCTAGCAACCGTATCAATGAGCTCTTGAGCCTCTTCAATTGCCTTTCTCATGTGTATAGATCCACTAGCTGAGTGGTCTAGAGACATTTGGGCCTTTTCTGTAAGCCCATAGTAAAAGATGTCTAACTGCACCCACTTTGAAAACATTTCAGAGGGGTATTTCCTTAGCATCCCTCTGTACCTCTCCCAGGTATTATAAAGAGATTCATTATCCTCTTGTTTAAAGCCTTGGATGTCTAGCCTTAGCTGTGTCATCCTTTCTGGAGGAAAATATTGATTCAGGAATTTGTCTGATAACTGTTTTCATGTCCTTATGCTTGCTGTGGGTTGGTTATTTAACCACCTCTTAGCTTGATCTTTTATAGCAAATGGAAATAGTAATAATCTGTAGACATCCTGATCTACTTTCTTATCATGTATTGTGTCAGCAAGTTGTAAGACATGTGCCAGAAACTCAGTAGGTTCTTCCTGTGGAAGACCGAAATACTGGCAATTTTGCTGCACCATGATAATGAGCTGAGGGTTTAGCTCAAAACTGCTAGCTCTTATGGGGTATACAGATACTGCTCCCATATGCAGCAGTAGTGGGGTTAGCATATGACCCCAGAGTCCTTCTAGACTGTTCATTTCCACTTAGGTCCATGATGGAGAAAGGGAGATGATGTGAATTGTAAAATAATTTTTTTTGAATACCGAAATTAAAAGAAAATAAAATAAAATAAAATAAATAAAAAGTCGAGTATACGTTCAAAAATTAAAAGATAATTGAAAACTAAAATAATTAATTAATTAAAAAGATTTGAAAAAGATATGACTTTAAAATTTTAAAGATTGAAACTTTCTTAACAAGGAAACACCAAACTTAAAATTTTTCAATCAAAATAATAAAATAGAACAAGTAATTCAAAAATGATAAATAAAAAAGAAAAATATTTTGAAAAATATTTAAAAAGATTTGAGATTAGAAAAGATAAGATAAGTTAGGTAAGAGAAGATAAGGAATTTAAATTAAAAAGTTTTGAAATTTAAATTTTAAAATTGAAAATTAAATTTTGAATTTTAAATTTTAAAATTTGAAATTTGAATTTTGAAATTTGAATTTTAAATTTTGAATTTTGAATTTTGAAAAAGTCAACAATATAAGTTAAAGGTTTGAAAAAGATTTAAATTTTGAAAAGATTTGATTTTTAAATTTGAAAATTAAATTTTGAAATTTGAAATTTGAAATTTGAAATTTGAAATTTGAATTTTGAAATTTGAATTTTGAATTTTGGAAGTTGAAATTTGAAATTTGAAATTTGAATTTGAAATAAGATAAGATAAGATTTTGAAAAAGATATGATTTTTTTTTAAAAGATTTGAATTTTGAAATTTAAAACTAAAAACTAAGAAGATATTTTAAATGCAAATTTTGAAAATTCAATTAAAATAAAGAGAAAAGATATTTTTTTAATTTAATGAGGATAGATTTGAAGATCAAGATGAACACCAAGAACAAATTTTGGAAATCTTTAAGAAAATAAGAACACAAAGGACACCAAACTTAAAAATTTTTATACTTTGGATACTAATAATTCGAAAATGCACAAGAAAAACAAGGAAAGACACAAAATAAGAAAAACTAAAGATCAAACAAGGAAAATAAACAAGAACAGCTTGAAGATCAATGAAGAACACAATGCATATATTTTCAAAAATTAAAGAGAAATTAGAACATGCAATTGACACCAAACTTAAAGCATGAAACTAAACTCAAACAGAAAAACTCAATTATTAGTTTATAAAAAATTTTTGAAAAATTTTAGAAAAAGAAAATAAGGATTTTAAAATTTTAACCAAAAACAATAATAGAAGACGCAATTTTAGTGACTCTAAACTAAAAAGAAAAAATTTTTCCTAATCTAAGCAACAAAATAAACCGTCAGTTGTCCGAACTCGAACAATCCCCGGCAACGGCGCCAAAAACTTGTTGCACAAAATTGTAATTATACTTTTCACAACTCCGCACAACTAACCAGCAAGTGCATTGGGTCGTCCAAGTAATACCTTACGTGAGTAAAGGTTGATCCCACAAAAATTGTCGGCTTGAAGCAAGCTATGGTTATTTTGTAAATCTCAGTCAGGAGATTAATGATAATAGTTGTTATATTTATGAAAATAAATAACATGAAATAAATAGTATTGTGATTTAGTAATGAGAAGCAGGTTGAGGTTCTGGAGATGCTCTGTCATCTGAATCTCTACTTTCCTACTGTCTTCTTCTCCAAACACGCATGGCTTCCTTCCATGACAGGCTGTATGATCCTCTCGAATGAAAACAAATCCATATGCGTTGTCACCGCACGGCTAATCATCTTTCGGCTCCCACTAGCGCCGAAATAGGACCCTTGTCCTTTTGCACACTGTCACTGCGCCCAACATTCGCAGGTTTGAAGCTCGTCACAATCATCCCTTCTTGAATCCTACTCGGAATACCATAGACAAGGTTTATACTTTCCGGATCCCAGGAATGCTGCCAATTGGTTCTAGCTTATACCACGAAGGTTCTGATCTCATGGATCAGAGACCAAAGAGATACACACTCAAGCAGTCACCCAATGACTACGTTGAGCTCAGATAGAACGGGAGTGGTTGTCAGGCACGCGTTCATAGCATTGAGAATAATGACGATTGTCACGGATCATCATCTTCTCCAGATTGAAGTACGAATGAGTATCTTAGAATAGAATCAAGCGTGATTATATAGAAAACAGTAGTAATTGCATTAACCCATTGGAACACACCAGAGCTCCTCACCCCCAACCATGGGGTTTAGAGACTCATGCCATCAAAAATATAATATGAAATGTAAAAATGTCATGAGGTACAAAATGAATCTCTAAAAGTAATTTTTATACTATACTAGTAACTTATGGTTACAGAAAATGAGTAACTAAGTGCAGATAGTGCGGAAATCTACTTCCGGGGCCCACTTGGTGTGTGCTTGGGCTGAGCATTGAAGCTTTTTTGTGCTTAGGCTATTTCTGAAGTTAAACGCCAGCTTTGGTGCCATTTTGGGCGTTTAACTCCAATTCTGGTGCCAGTTTGGGCGTTTTACGCCAGAAATTTTAGGCTGACTTTGAACGCCGGTTTGGGCCATCAATTCTCGGGAAATGTATGGACTATTATATATTGCTGGAAAGCTCAAAATGTCTACTTTTCAACGAATTTAAGAGCGAACCAATTGGGCTTCTGTATCTCAAGAAAATCTACTTCGAGTGCATGGAGATCAGAATCCAACAGCATCTGTAGTCCTTTTTCAGCCTCTGAATCAGATTTTTGCTCAAGTCCCTCAATTTCAGCCAGAAAATACCTAAAATCACAAAAAAACACACAAACTCATAGTAAAGTCCAGAAATGTAATTTTTGCATAAAAACTAAAAAAAATATAATAAAAATTAATTAAAACATACTAAAAACTATATAAAAATAATGCCAAAAAGGGTATAAATTATCCGCTCATTAGAACCCAATTACATTCAATTTCTTTCCCAAGACAATTGAATGATTTAATGAGGAATGAAATCTTTCTAGCAAGATCAAGAGAAAAGAGAGAAGAAGAAGAAGAATGAAAACTACAATTAATCCATTAAATAACAATAGAGCTCTCTAACCCAATGAAAAGAGTTAGTTGAAGTCATTGCTCTGTTCGAATAGAAAAGAAAAAAGTGCAAAAAACTAAAGAAGATTAAGAATTAAAAACTGGAAATGGAAATTCGAAGTTCATAATTGAAAAGTACAAATTAAAACCGAACTACTACTAAGGAAGAAAAAGAAAAGAAAAGGAAAAAGAGTGTATGAAAGGTGTGTGACAGGGGATAAGGGTGCATGATTCTAGATTCCCCTTTAATCCAGAATGATTCCTCCAATCCAGCTAATGCCTATATATAGGCTTACAAAGATGAAAATACAAATTACAAATGAATTAAAACTCCTAATCTAGACGCTTCTTGTGCCTTGGATTGAGTGATGTTGATGGGCTCAGCTTGCTTGCATGATCCAGATGTGTATTGGCATTTATTGGGGCCATTTTTGGTATCACAGACGTTGAGAAATGCTCCCAGGTTCATTTCAATGTTTAACCCAATGTTGGACCCAAAGTTGGACCCAACGTTTGACCCCAAACGTTGGTGCACAGCATTGGTAACAACGTCCAATTCTGAAGCTCAAACATTTTATCCACCCCATACTATTATATATTGTTGGAAAGCCCTGAATGTCTACTTTCCAATGCCGTTGGAAGCGCATCATTTAGAACTCTACAACTCGAGTTATGCTCCTTCAAAGGTGCAGAGGTCAGCTGGCCTTACTACAGGGTGGTACCATGTTGGTCTATGATCTTTTCGGGGCAGTTTTCTCCCTCAATTTTAGTTTCCATCATGTAGTTCCATATATGCTTGGAATGATCTGGATTCCTACTTTCAAATCCTTTTGAAATCACCTCATTTGGAGCTCTGTAACTCAAGTTATTCTTGTTTCAAGTATACCCCTTCAGGCTGTCAGGAGCAAAGTTGGACTCATCGTTGGTGCGCCAACGTTCTTCCGACGCGTACGCGTGGGCAACGTGTACGCATGAATTGCTAATTTTTCATGCTCATGCATACGCATGGACGATGCGTACGCGTGGGTGCCAATTTTTTCATGCATTTTGTCAAGCAAGTTGGAGGTAACGTTGGACCACCAACGTTCCTCCAACGTTGGCACCTCTCTACCCCCAACGTTGGACCCATAGTTGGAGTCCAACTTTGGCTCCAACAATAGTCTCTTGAATTGAATTTTGAGGCATCGTTGGAGTCCAATTTTACCTCCAACTATGCACCTTTCTCTTGGCCAACGTTTGAGGTAGCGTTTGAGTCCAACGTTGCTTTCTTGCTTCTTCCTTGCCCCCTTTCCTGCTTCTCTTTTTGCCTATCATCAAACAAATAAGTGTATCCAAGTAACATCCAAGATAATCTTTACTATGCTAAGTGAGCTAATAATTCTCAAAATCATAACTTCACTTAGTTTGATCTATTTCATCATATTTACCCTGTATATTAACTAAAATTCACCTATGCTTGAGATTTTGGTTCATGCAGAAATTATTCATGCTTTTGCTCCTTTATCAATAAATATGTATAAAAACTAAACTAAAATCTAGTGAAAAAGTGATGCCAGGGCATTTTGGCCAGTTTCACAGACCTTTTCTTTATTGTTTTTAAGGTAGTTTCATGCATTTTCTTAGGGAATAAGCAAGTTTTGGGTAGAATTTCACTTACATCTTGATTCAAGCATACATTGTGTACTTTACATGATTTCATGAGGATTTTGCATGAATTTAATGACAAATTGGATGATGCATTTCCCATGACTGGGACTAGAGCTTTGATGCACTTTATTGCTTGATTTCAGGACAAAGGAAGCAAGGAAGAACCACGTTAGCAGCCACGTTAGTCTAACTAACGTGACCTCAAACGTAGAATGGGAGCTAACCTGCAAAGTTAATGAGAAAAGTAATCGCCAATAACGCCCTCGAAGCCATAATAGCCCACGTTAAGAGTCACGTTAACTAAGTTAACGTGAACTCTAACGTGGAAGAAAGAAATGAAGCCAACGTTAGTGACACTTAACTTTGTCACTAACGTTG
>NC_029787.2:53391495-53397409 GCF_000816755.2 Arachis ipaensis
TGCGAAGGACCAAGAGGCAACGTTAGTGGTCACGTTAGTGCCACTAACGTTGAAGTTAACGTGGACCATCCCTGGGTGAGGAATGTTAGTGAAAAAGGTGATTGTCACTAATGTTCTCGAACCCACACTCTCGTTTAACGTTAATGCCACTAACATCCTGAGCTAAACACCCTGCCTACTTCACACTTTCTCTCTGCAAGTAAAGCTAAGCCCACTGCAGAAGATAACTGCTTCAAACTCAAGATCCAAAGGCCCATATCCAAGACTTGAAGAATCAACTAGAAAATCAGAAGAGTGGTATATATAGGGGTAGTTTTGAATTAGGAAAGGAGCTTTTTGGGGGATTGGAAATTGGAAACTACTCTCTGTATAATTTACTTTCTCTGCACTTCTAGTTCTGATTTTCATGATGTATTATCCATCTTTGTTTTCTATTTCCAGAGCTATGAACAACTAAACCCCTTTCATTGGGTTAGGGAGCTCTGTTGTAATTTGATGGATCAATACTAGTTTTCATTACTCTTCTTCTATCTTTTCTCTTGATTTTACTAGAATGCTTTCAATCTTCATCCAATTGGGTAGTTATCTTGAAAAAGAAGCTATTCATACTTGGATCTCTTCTGAACCTTGGAAGAGGAATGAAGAGATCATGCTAGAAATGCTTTCTCATGTTGGACCAAATTGGGTTTGGTTGGATATGGTGACTATAATCCTACTAACACTTGATTTGGGAATGCATGTGGTATAATCAGTGACCATACTTCATCTCTTCTCATGAGCAATTGACCAAGGAATTGGCTATTGATCAAGATTTGAGAGATTGAATTGCCAAGGAATTGGAATTCGATCACTTAAGATTGCCAAGGAGATCAATGAATGCATTGATTGAGGAAGAGATGGAAATGAACTTGATCCGGAGAATGCAACATCTCCTACGCCCAATGAATCCCCATTTCTGATCTTACCCATTCTCTTAAATTTCTGCAATTTACTTTTATGAGCATCTTCCCCATTCCCATTTAAATTCTGAAATTTACCTTCTGCCATTTACTTTCAGCTTTTTACTTTCGGCATTTACATTTTCTACTATTTACTTTCTCGCCATTTAATTTCCTGCAACACTCAAACCAAATTCTGCTTCGCTCAACTAGAACATTCCTCTAATTAAAGTTGCTTGACCAATCAATCCCTGTGGGATTCGACCTCACTCTATTGTGAGTTTTTACTTGACGACAATTCGGTACACTTGCCGAGGGAGATTTGTTGAGAGACAAGTTTCCGTGCGTATCAAGTTTATGGCGCCGTTGCCGGGGATTGATTTTGTATCAATAATGATTAAATTGGAGGATAACTAGATTGAGCATTTTTTTTTCTTTTGTTTGATTTAAGTTCATTTGAGTAATGTACTTTCTGTTCAGTTATTTTCTTTCCTTCCTACTACCTATTTTCTTAGTTGTTTACGATTTAGTCCACTAACCCACTAACTATTTGATATATTGCATCACTCACACTAACAGCATTTCTAACAAGAATAGTCTCTGCATCTAGTTCCTTGCTTGTGCCTTGTTGGTTGTATGACAAGGAGAAGAAGCGGGGCTTTAACTTCATTTGATTCTAAAACTGAGAGGACCTTCCTTAGATTAAGGAGGGAAGCAAGAGGAAAGAGAGTAGTTGGTGCTGAGGAAGAGGAAGAATATTTTGAACCAGACATGGATGAAAACATGGAGAACCATCATGAAGAAGAGGCTCACAACCATGGCAGAGAGGGTCTAGCAAATCATGCTGGGCAAGAGAGAAGAGTTCTGGGTTCCTACATCAACCCAAACCCAGGAAACTGTGGGAGTAGCATCCAAAGGCCAACCATACATGCCAACAACTTTGGACTAAAGCCACAGCTCATCACCCTTGTTCAGAACAACTGTTCATTTGGAGGAAGTGTCCAAGAAGACCCCAATCAACATCTAACCACCTTCCTGAGGATATGTGATACTGCGAAGTCTAATGGTGTTCATCCTGACACCTATAGACTACTTCTGTTCCCTTTCTCACTCAAGGACAAGACATCTAAATGGCTGGAATCCTTCCCAAAGGAGAGTTTAGCAACCTGGGAAGATGTGGTAAACAAATTCCTGGAAAGATTCTATCCTCCTCAACGGATTAACAGGCTGAGAGCTGAAGTGCAAACATTCAGGCAGCAGGATGGTGAGACTCTATATGAAGCATGGGAGAGGTTTAAGGACCTGACAAGAAGGTGTCCACCAGATATGTTCAATGAATGGGTGCACCTACATATTTTCTATGAAGGCCTTTCTTATGAATCAAAGAAGGCAGTAGACCATTCATCCAGGGGATCTCTTAACAAGAAGAAGACCATTGAAGAAGCCATAGATGTCATTGAAACTGTAGCTGAGAATGACTACTTCTATGCTTCTGAAAGAGGCAACACTAGAGGAGTGATAGAGCTGAACAATGTGGATGCACTGCTGGCCCAAAATAAGCTTATTACCAAGCAGTTGGCTGACCTCACCAAGAAGATGGAGAAGAACCAAGTGGCAGCAATCACCACCTCATCAGTAACCCAAGAGGGAGTGAATGCTGATGCGTATTTTCGGAAAACGAAAAACGAATTCCAAACACACAAAACTAACCGGCAAGTGCACCGGGTCGTATCAAGTAATAAAACTCACGGGAGTGAGGTCGATCCCACAGGGATTGAAGGATTGAGCAATTTTAGTTTAGTGGTTGATTTAGTCAAGCGAATCAAGAATTAATTTGAGTGGTTTGTATTCGACAGAAGCTAAATTGCATGAAATTAAAAGGGAGAAGGGTAGATTGCAGAAAATTAAAGAGCAAAGAAAGTAAATAAGCTGAATCTTAAAGAACAAGTAATGTAAATTGCAGAAACTTAGATTGCAAGAAATGTAAATTGCAGAATCTTAAAGTGCAAGAAATGTAAATGGCTTGAATGGTAAAGGGAATTGGGAAGTGAATTTGCAGAAATTAAACAAGGAACAATAAATTGCAACAAACAGGAATGTAGAAGATGGATTCAATTGAACCGGATCTTGACAAAAATGGAAATCAGCTTGGTGTAGCAACGAAACAGGGAAATTGAAATTTAAAGCTGTAGATCTCAGGACCCAAGAGACTAGATAACCAAGTCTAGATCTCACTGCCTTCCTAGATCCAGCAAGAACAATTGCAAGGGAAATGTAAATTGCAGAAAGAATAGAAGAAGAAGCAATTAACTGAAAAGGAAATTCAATTATGCAGAAAATTAAACAAGATCCAAAGGTGAGATTGAAACAGAAGTTCTTCAATTCTCCACCTAAGATCCCAAGCAAGAAAAGTAAAGAGTGCTCAACAAGAACCATGAAGAAGAGAGATCAATTCTCCTCCCCAATTCTCTAGAATTCTAAAGAAAACAATTCAAAAATGTAAAGTAAGTTCTCTACTGTAAGTGTTACGAAAATTCTAAAAGGAAGCTCCCTCGAAAAACTTAAATCCTAAGCTATTTATACACTTTCTTCAAATGATCTTCAAGCCTTGAATTGGGCCTTTGCTCTTGATGGAATTGGGTTGATAAAGGCCTTGGTTGATTGCTCTTGGAGTTGGAGAGAGAACCATTGTGAACCGGGTTGAAATCATAAAAAGCTTGAGTAAAAGTTTGAGTAAAAGTTTGAGGCAAACTTTTACTCAAACTTTTTATACCAGCTGCCCCATTCTTGCTGCTCCCAACGTTTGAGCCAAAGTTTGGGGTCAAATTTTTGCTCAAACGTTGGCGCCACTCTTGCACACCCTGGAGGAAAAAGCTTGCGCCAACGTTTGAGCAAAAGTTTGCCCTCAAACGTTGGCGCAAGCTTTTTCCTCCAGGGTGTGCAAGAGTGGCGCCAACGTTTGAGCAAAAGTTTGACCTCAAACGTTGGCGCAAGCTTTTTCCTCCAGGGTGTGCAAGTGTGGCACCAACTTTTGAGCAAAAGTTTGACCTCAAACGTTGGCGCAAGCTTTTTCCTCCAGGGTATTGATTTTGTGATGCCAACGTTTGCCAAAAAGTTTGAGGCAAACGTTGGCTCAAGCTTTTTTCCTCTGGAGTGTTTTCAACTCTTTTGAAAGTTTGAGCTAAAGTTTGAGGCAAACTTTTGCTCAAGCTTTTTGTTCTCTCTTGCTCCTAGCCATTCCTTCTTTCTTCAACCTTCTTCAAAACTCTTTTCACCTATCATCAATCAACCAAACACATCAAAGCTTTGCTTAAAATCATGAGTTTGTTATTCTTTCATAATATATGACAATTATAGCATAAAATCTCATGAAATTGCATTAATTCATACATGGTTGATTGAATCAAAGGAAACATGGAAATCTACCCAATTGGCTTGCTTATGGCTCAAGAAAGTGCATAAATCAATCGAAAACAAAAGAAAAAGGCTGGTGAAACTAGGCTAAGATGACTTGTCATCACAACACCAAACTTAGAGCTTGCTTGTCCCCAAGCAAGAAAAGAATCATGCAATAGAGATTGACAATCCAAGGTAAGAAGAATAGCAACTCAATGTTCATGGCAAGCTAGTTTTCTATGCATGCTACAATTACAAAAGAGATGTAAATGATTGATGCTTCTCTCTAGCTCAATTTATGAAATCTTTCTTTTATATTTCTTCCTTGAAACAAGCTTTTTGCTTTTCTTATTAGCTTCTCCTTTTGGGTGCTTTGCCTCATGAGTTAATAACAAAGCTACGACTTCTAAATGCTTTGTTTTCAAGTATTACCACTTGATACATAAGCACCACAAGCATTAAATTAGAGGACTTCTTTAAGCTTATTTGTTTCTTTTTCTCTACTCTCTAATCATTGATGCTCAAAGCCTTGAGCTTTGAGGGAGTGCTTTTGCACTTTGAGCCTAACATTGACTTCTAAGTGTTTTGTTTTCAAGCATTTGGCTTGATACATAAACACCACAAGTACTTAACAAATAAATTGCCATTGGTACTCAGAGCCTTCAGCTTTCTCATTCTTTCCCTTTTTCTTTTCTTGCTTTAATTGTATTTGCCTCTTCAAGGTTTTCATGATTTTCAAAAAATGTACTAGATGAAAACTTCAATTAAAACATATATAAGAAGGTGTGCATGATACATGGCATAAAAGATAAGTGGCACACCAAACTTAGTGTGACACTTTCACTTGGAATTAATGCAAGTATCTTATAAGAATTGGAACCAAATTTTGTTGCATAGCAACACCAAACTTAGAATACAATCATATGTCCATTTTATTTGAAATAAGACTAAATGAAACTGTTGTATGTTAAATACAATTACTAAGCCAAGAATCTTGTCATGAATAAAGCTCTCTTGGTGATGTATTAACAAACACAGTTAATAAAAGAAAGCATTAAGAACACGTAAATGAATAAGATAAAGAGGAACTAAAATGTTAAACCAAAAGAGAAAAATAAAATTGCAGAGGCATTATGATTATGCAGACAAGTGGTGTTGCTTGAATGAATTGCATAGAAAATAAGTGGCACACCAAACTTAGAATCTTGGTGTGTCACTTTCATTTTTGATTTGATACAATCATCCAAAAAAGATTGAAAACAATTTGTTGCAAGGCAACACCAAACTTAGAATGTAACCATATGCCAATTTATTGAATTTAAACAAAGCAAAGAAAGAAAGCAAAGTAAGGAAGAGAAACATTACCTACTATTGGCATGTTGCTCTTCACTTTCTTCCTCTTCTTCCAATTTGTTAAGAGGAATGACCTCAAGGGAGGAGAAGATTCAGCTATTGCCCCCTGTCTTGGTTTCCTCTCAGCAAGATTTCTTTTGTACATCGCTTGATTGAGCTTGCTTGCTATTGGTCCAGGGGTTGGATTGCTTGTGGTTGACCTCCTCTTGAATGTTGTCCTTGGTAGC
>NC_029787.2:53397453-53400473 GCF_000816755.2 Arachis ipaensis
ATTTGCAGAAATTAAACAAGGAACAATAAATTGCAAAAAACAGGAATGTAGAAGATGGATTCAATTGAACCGGATCTTGACAAAAATGGAAATCAGCTTGGTGTAGCAATGAAACAGGGAAATTGAAATTTAAAGCTGTAGATCTCAGGACCCAAGAGACTAGATAACCAAGTCTAGATCTCACTGCCTTCCTAGATCCAGCAAGAACAATTGCAAAGGAAATGTAAATTGCAGAGAGAATAGAAGAAGAAGCAATTAACTGAAAAGGAAATTCAATTATGCAGAAAATTAAACAAGATCCAAAGGTGAGATTGAAACAGAAGTTCTTCAATTCTCCACCTAAGATCCCAAGCAAGAAAAGTAAAGAGTGCTCAACAAAAACCAGGAAGAAGAGAGATCAATTCTCCTCCCCAATTCTCTAGAATTCTAAAGAAAACAATTCAAAAATGTAAAGTAAGTTCTCTACTGTAAGTGTTACGAAAATTCTAAAAGGAAGCTCCCTCAAAAAACTTAAATCCTAAGCTATTTATACACTTTCTTCAAATGGTCTTCAAGCCTTGAATTGGGCCTTTGATCTTGATGGAATTGGGTTGATAAAGGCCTTGGTTGATTGCTCTTGGAGTTGGAGAGAGAACCATTGTGAACCGGGTTGAAATCATAAAAAGCTTGAGTAAAAGTTTGAGGCAAACTTTTACTCAAACTTTTTATACCAGCTGCCCCATTCTTGCTGCTACCAACGTTTGAGCCAAAGTTTGGGGTCAAAGTTTTGCTCAAACGTTGGCCCCCTTGTAAATGTGTGTTGCGCCATTGTTTGAGCAAAAGTTTGACCTCAAACGTTGGCGCAAGCTTTTTCCTCCAGGGTGTGCAAGAGTGGCGCCAACGTTTGAGCAAATGATGCCAAACCATCCATTCAATCCCAAAGGAGGCTGAACCCGATCATGAAGGAAGTGGTGCAGAAAGAAGTTATGAAGTTATGGCAGGGAGGGGTAATCTACCCGATTTCAGACAGCCCCTGGGTCAGCCCCGTGCATGTGGTGCCCAAAAAAGGAGGGATCACTGTAGTCCATAATGAGAAGAATGAACTAATTCCTACAAGGACCGTCACAGGATGGCGGATGTGCATAGACTATCGGAAACTCAATGAGGCTACACAAAAGGACCATTTCCCCCTCCCATTCATGGATCAGATGTTGGAAAGACTCGCAGGACACGCATATTATTGTTTTCTCGACGGTTATTCAGGATATAACCAAATAGTGGTTGATCCCAGAGACCAAGAGAAAACCTCATTCACTTGCCCATATGGAGTGTTTGCCTACAGGCGTATGCCATTTGGGCTATGTAATGCGCCGGCAACTTTCCAACGCTGCATGCTTTCTATCTTCTCAGATATGATAGAGAAATTCATTGAAGTTTTTATGGATGATTTCTCGGTATTCGGAGATTCCTTTTCTAGCTGCCTGAATCACCTAGCCTTGGTATTGAAAAGGTGCCAAGAGACCAATCTGGTCTTGAACTGGGAGAAATGTCACTTTATGGTGACAGGAGGAACAGTCCTTGGCCATAAGGTTTCTAACCAAGGCATTGAGGTGGACAGAGCTAAAGTGGAACTTATTGAAAAACTTCCTCCACCTAGTGATGTCAAGGCAATTAGAAGCTTTTTAGGGCATGCTGGCTTTTACAGAAGATTTATTAAAGACTTTTCAAAGATAGCCAAGCCCTTGAGCAATCTCTTTGTATCTGATACACCATTTATCTCCGATGAAACATGCATGCAAGCATTCGAGAATTTGAAAAAAAGAATGTCCTCTGCCCCTATCATTTTCCCACCTGATTGGAACTTGCCCTTTGAATTGATGTGGGATGCATCTGACTTTGCAGTTGGGGCAGTGTTAGGGCAGAGGAAAGATAACTTAGTCCATGTGATATACTATGCTAGCAAAGTCCTCAATGATACTCAAAGAAATTATACCACTACTAAAAAGGAGTTGCTAGCAATAGTTTTTGCATTTGACAAGTTTAGATCATACCTTATTGGTGCTAAAGTGATTGTTTTCACAGATCACTGATGAGCGGATAATTTATACGCTTTTTGGCATTGTTTTTAGTATGTTTTTAGTAGAATCTAGTTACTTTTAGGGATGTTTTCATTAGTTTTTATGTTAAATTTACATTTCTGGACTTTACTATGAGTTTGTGTGTTTTTCTATGATTTCAGGTATTTTCTGGCTGAAATTGAGGGACTTGAGCAAAAATCAGATTCAGAGGTTGAAGAAGGACTGCTGATGCTGTTGAATTCTGACCTCCCTGCACTCAAAATGGATTTTCTGGAGCTACAGAACTCAAAATGGCGCGCTTCCAATTGCGTTGGAAAGTAGATATCCAGGGCTTTCCATAAATATATAATAGTCCATACTTTGCCCAAGTTTAGATGACGCAAACTGGCGTTCAACGCCAGCTCTCTGCCCAATTCTGGCGTCCAGCGCCAGAAACAAGTTGCAAAGTGGAGTTCAACACCCAAACTGGCACAAAAGCTGGCGTTCAACTCCAAGAGTGACCTCTCCACATGTAGACTTCAAGCTCAGCCCAAGCACACACCAAGTGGGCCCCAGAAGTGGATTTATGCATCAATTACTTACTTCTGTAAACCCTAGTAGCTAGTTTATTATAAATAGGACCTTTTACTATTGTATTAGACATCTTTAGAATCATCTTTGGAATCATCTTTGGATTATCTGTTGATCTATTGATCATGTTTGGGGGCTGGCCATTCGGCCATGCCTGGACCTTCATTACTTATGTATTTTCAACGGTAGAGTTTCTGCACTCCATAGATTAAGGTGTGGAGCTCTGCTGTTCCTCAAAGATTAATGCAAAGTACTACTGTTTTCTATTCAATTCACCTTATTTCGCTTCTAAGATATTCATTCACACTTCAACCTGAATGTGATGAACGTGACAATCATCATCATTCCCTATGAACGCGTGCCTGACAACCACTTCCGTTCTACATTAGATTG
>NC_029787.2:53400504-53432579 GCF_000816755.2 Arachis ipaensis
AACGACAAGGGTGATGCCTCCAGACGATTAGCCGTGCTGTGACAGAGCATTTGGACCATTTTCCTGAGAGGATTGAAAGTAGCCATTGGCACCGGTGACATCCTTACACAAAGCCAGATAGAAAGGAGTAAGACGGATTGGATGAAGACAGCAGAAAAGCAGAGGTTCAGAGGAATGAATGCATCTCCATACGCTTATCTGAAATTATCACCAATGATTTACATAAGTATTTCTATCCTTATTTTAGTATTAATTTCAAAAACTCCATAACTATTTTATATCCGCCTGATGAGATTTACAAGGTGACCATAGCTTGCTTCATACCAACAATCTCCGTGGGATCGACCCTTACTCACGTAAGGTTTATTACTTGGACGACCTAGTGCACTTGCTGGTTAGTTATGCGAAGTTGTGAAGATATGTTTAGACCATGGTTCTGTGCATCCATTTTTGGTGCCATCGCCAGGGAATCAATTTCGAACAATAATTCACAACCTGAGTAACAATTTTGCATACCAATCACACAACACTTAAATATTTGTTTGCCAAGCAAGAATCAAAATCGAGACTAATAAGATGGATCTTATTGTTGCAAGAATTCAATATTGAAATCAGAGACAAGAAAGGAGTGGAGAACAAGGTAGCGGATCACCTATCCAGAATCCCTCAGGATGAAGGTGCAACACATGATACAAGTGTAAATGAGTTCTTTCCTGATGAGCAGTTGATGGCAGTTCACAAAGCACCATGGTTTGCAGACATTGCCAATTTCAAAGCAACTGGGGCTTTACCTCCAGAGATCAATAAACATAAAAAAAGAAAGCTCCTAAATGATGCAAAGTATTTTGTCTAGGATGAGCCATATCTCTTCAAGAAGTGTTCAGATGGAATCCTGAGGAGATGTGTTTCAGAAGAAGAGGGACGAGAGGTCCTGTGGAACTGCTACGGCTCATGTTATGGAGGCCATTTTGGAGAGGACAGAACTGCAGCCAAAGTGTTACAAAGCGGATTCTTTTGGCCCACCCTTTTCAAAGATGCCAAAGAACTAGCAAAGAACTGCAATGAGTGTCAAAGAGCTGGAAACTTGCCCAAGAGAAATGAGATGCCACAAAATTTCATCTTAGAACTTGAACTGTTTGATGTGTGGGGAATCAATTTCATGGGACCATTCCCAACTTCATATTCAAACAAGTACATCTTGGTGGCAGTGGATTACGTTTCCAAGTGGGTGGAGGCTATTGCAACTCCAACGAATGATAACAAGGTGGTCATGAACTTCCTTAGGAAGAATATCTTTAGCCGATTTGGAGTTCCATGAGCACTCATCAGTGATGGAGGGAGCCATTTTTGTAACAGACCACTAGAAGCTCTTCTCCTACGATACGGGGTAAAACACAAGGTGGCCACTCCTTACCATCCCCAAACAAGCGGGCAAACTGAAATATCCAACAGAGAGCTAAAAAGGATTCTGGAAAAGACTGTGGGTGCATCAAGAAAGGATTGGTCGAAGAAGCTGGATGATGCTCTTTGGGCATACAGAACAACATTCAAAACTCCACTTGGAATGTCCCCATATCAACTGGTGTATGGGAAAGCTTGTCATTTACCACTGGAGCTGGAACACAAAGCTCTCTGGGCTCTCAAGATACTAAATTTTGACAGCATTGCTGCTGGTGCAAAGAGGATCCTGCAGCTGCAAGAGATGGAGGAATTTAGATCTCAAGCATATGAAAATGCTAAAATTTATAAAGAAAAAGTGAAGAGAAGACATGACCTGCACCTAGCACCAAGGAGTTTCGAAAAGGGGCAGCAAGTACTCCTTTACAACTCCAAATTGAGACTGTTCCTTGGCAAACTCAAGTCAAGGTGGTCAGGACCCTTCCTTGTCACAAAGGTCTCGCCATATGGGCACATAGAAATCATGGATAAAAGTTCGGAGAGGACTTTCACTGTGAACGAACAAAGGCTCAAACACTACCTGGGCAACATAGGGGAAAACCCCAAAGTGAAGTATCATCTCAAGTAATGGAGGAATCGTCGAGCTAGCGACGCTAAAAGAGCGCTTTGTTGGGAGGCAACCCAACCTGAGGTAGTTTCTTTTTCATCATCATTTCAATAAAATTCACAAGTTGTTTCCCCTGTATTGCGAAGAGCTAAGTTTGGTGTTCCACACCAAAACAAATCCAAGAGTGAAAGTGTAGTTTTATGTTTGGTGTTCCACCAAAGATATGAGTATAATCACACTACACTCCAATGACAAATTGCTAGCTCCAAACAATCAGGGGAACCACTTAGCAGTAGTTTAGTCAGAAGTTAATGGTTGTTTTGTTAATAACAACATATGAGGCTCTCTGTAAGTAAGCAATCTGTTGTACTAGGCAAAAGAACTAAGTTTGGTGTTCACACACCAAATTAAGTTCAGAAATTCGTAAGCATACATGCAAGCTAACTATGTCTCAAGTGCTTTGGAAACAAGCAACTTCCAATAACTTTGCCAGAACCTTCTGAAGAAATGGTGCACCATCATCCAAGGAAGTGAAGGAGCAAAAACTATGGATGAGGACAACAAGGGGATAGCAAGAAAACATCACCCGAAGGTTGTGTTGTTACTTAATTCCATATACTTAAAATGCTAAAACTTGGAAGTCCGAAGGAACTTGAATTTATAGTTGCTCATTAATTTAGATAATTAGAGTTTAATGTTGCTTATTTGCTCTTGCCATGTGTGTGCTGTCTAGATGTCACTACTGCATTTTCACCTTGCTTATTGAGTTGCTTGCTTCCTTTTGAATCAAATAAAAAAGAGAATGTTTGTTATCATAATTGGTTCGGGAGTACTGGCTGAAAGCTTATCTTAAAGAGTCGCCCCCTCACAGAGCACCTAGTCTAAGAACACAAATAAGCCCTGAAATAACAAAAAGGATCAATGAATAAAAGTCTCATGGGATGCAATTAAGTGAGTGTTCTAGGACATGATAAAGGTCTGAAAGCCAGTGAAGGAATGAACCTAAGTTGCTATGCATGAAACCACCATAAAACCAAAGGACATAACTTCCACAATAATGACTTATTTCTCTTGGCATTCCATTCATCATTCTCTAGTTCCAGTACTTGCTTAGGAACAAGCAAGCTTTAAGTTTGGTGTTGTGATGCCAGGGCATTTTGGCCAGTTTCACTGACCTTTTCTTTATTGTTTTTAGGGTAGTTTCATGCATTTTCTTAAGGAATAAGCAAGTTTTGGGTAGAATTTCACTTACATCTTGATTCAAGCATACATTGTGCACTTCACATGATTTCATGAGGATTTTGCATGTTTTTAATGACAAATTGGATGATGCATTTCCCATGACTGGGACTAGAGCTTTGATGCACTTTATTGCTTGATTTCAAGACAAAGGAAGCAAGGAAGAACCACGTTAGCAGCAAGAATCAACTAGAAGATCAGAAGAGTAGTATATATAGGGGTAGTTTCGAATCAGGAAAGGAGCTTTTTGGGGGATTGGAAATTGGGAACTACTCTCTGTATAATTTACTTTCTCTGCACTTCTAGTTCTGATTTTCATGATGTATTCTCCATCTTTGTTTTCTATTTCCAAAGCTATGAACAACTAAACCCCTTTCATTGGGTTAGGGAGCTCTATTGTAATTTGATGGATCAGTACTAGTTTTCATTACTCTTTTTCTATCTTTTCTCTTGATTTTACTAGAAAGCTTTCAATCTTCATCCAATTGGGTAGTTATCTTGGAAAAGAAGCTATTCATACTTGGATCTCTTCTGAACCTTGGAAGAGGAATAAAGAGATCATGCTAGAAATGCTTTCTCATGTTGGACCAAATTGGGTTTGGTTGGATATGGTGACTATAATCCTACTAACACTTGATTTGGGAATGCATGTGGTATAATCAGTGACCATACATCATCTCTTCTCATGAGCAATTGACCAAGGAATTGGCTATTGATCAAGATTTGAGAGATTGAATTGCCAAGGAGATCAATGAATGCATTGATTGAGGAAGAGATGGAAATGAACTTGATCCGGAGAATGCAACATCTCCTACGCCCAATGAATCCCCATTTCTGATCTTACCCATTCTCTTTAATTTCTGCAATTTACTTTTATGAGCATCTTCCCCATTCCCATTTAAATTATGCAATTTACCTTCTGCCATTTACTTTTAGCTCTTTACTTTCGGCATTTACATTTTCTGCTATTTACTTTCTCGCCATTTAATTTCCTGCAACACTCAAACCAAATTTTGCTTCGCTCAACTAGAACATTCCTCTAATTAAAGTTGCTTGACCAATCAATCCCTGTGGGATTCGACCTCACTCTATTGTGAGTTTTTACTTGACGACAATTCGGTACACTTGCCGAGGGATTGTTGAGAGACAATTTTCCGTGCGTATCCAAAAGCATAGAAAAATAGGCTATGATACCTTGGCATCATAGTCACTGTTGTACCAAATGAAAGAAATGAATTAATACCAACAAGAACAGTGACTGGATGGCGCTTGTGCATAGATTACAGGAAGCTCAATGAAGCCACACGGAAAGATCATTTTCTTCTACCCTTCATGGATCAAATGCTAGAAAGGCTTGCCGGACATAAATACTACTGTTTCTTGGATGGATACTGTTCATACCCTGGGTCGAGTTGTCCGACCCGGGATGTTTAGCGACAAGGCGACCGACCTCTTCAGGTCAGACTATCCGATCTCCTCTCAAAGAGCTCGGCCAAATTGCCAGGAAAGCCCATTAAAGGGCCCGAATAGAGGAAGACGACCCAAATCAAAAGGCAGCCCAAGCCTATAGAGACAAGGGCGGTTCCCTTGAAGATAAGATGACCTCACTCAAAGATAAGATAAGATAAGATAAGATAACTAACTTATCTTATCTAAGAAGGTCACTCCACGCCATTATAAATACACTGGAGTACCCAGGTATAACTCATACTCTAATTCTACTAAAAACTTGCTTAATACCCTTGCTAACTTAAGCATCGGAGTCCCTTGCAGGTACTACCACCATCCGGTGACAAAGGATCAGCAGCATTGCCAGTCCACCAAGTCAGATACAACAGCTCCGGCCACCATCCACTAGCCGGACACGTCAGCTCCGACCGGTACAGAAGATCTCATCCGAGATCGACCTACAATTTTAGGTAACCCTCTGAACATTGGCACCGTTGCCGGTGAATCTGGAAGTCATCCCACCACGATGGGGTCATTCATACTCCTTTCCATGGCAAGCTGCATGTTGGGTATCACCGTTATCAATGGCTACCTCCCGTCCTCTCAGTGAAAATGGTCCTCTACAATTTCTGTACGGCTAATCAACTATCAGATTTCTCGTCTCGGATGAAAAATAACAGGCACAGCTATCGCAAGGCTAATCAGCTGTTGGTTCTCGATCATGTCGGAATAAGATCCAATGATCCTTTTGCGCACTGTCACTGTGCCCCACAGTCGCGAGTTTGAAGCTCGTCACAGTCATCCCTTCCCAGATCCTACTCGGAATACCACAGACAAGGTTTAGACTTTCCGGATCTCAGGAATGCTGCCAATTGATTCTAGCCTATACCACGAAGATTCTAATCTTGGATTCAGATGCTCTGTTGTCAGGAAAGACAATGTGAATCATTGAAGAGAGATCCAAGAGATACGCATTTAAGCTTGTTTTCATGTAGAACGGAAGTGTTTGTCAGGCACGCGTTCATAAGTGAGAATGGTGATGAGTGTCACTTTATCATCACATTCATCATGTTCTTGTGTGCGAATGAATATCTTAGAATAAGAATAAGCTTGAATTGAATAAAAAACAGTAGTACTTTGAATTAATTTATGAGGAACAGCAGAGCTCCACACCTTAATCTATGGGGTGTAGAAACTCCACCGTTGAAAATACATAAGTGATGAAGGTCCAGGCATGGCCGTGAGGCCAGCCTCCAAACGTGTACAATATGATCTATGATAGCATAAAACTGATCAAGGATTTCTAAATAAATCACTAAAAGTAGTTTTTATACTAAACTAGTAGCTAGGGTTACAGAAAATAAGTAAATGATGCAGAAATCCACTTCCGGGCCCACTTGGTGTGTGCTTGGGCTGAGCATTGAAGCTTTCATGTGTAGAGACTCTTCTTGGAGTTAAACGCCAGCTTTGGTGCCAGTTTAGGCGTTTAACTCCAGCTTGTAACTCAGCTCTGGCGTTTAACCCCAGAATAGGACAGAAAGTTGGCGTTTAAATGCCAGTTTGCGTTGTCAAAACTCGGGCAAAGTATGGACTATTATATATTGCTGGAAAGCCCAGGATGTCTACTTTCTAACGCAATTGAGAGTGCACCAATTGCGTTTTTATAGCGCTAGAAAATCCATTTCGAGTGCAAGGAGGTCAGAATCCAACAGCATCTGCAGTCCTTTTTCAGCCTCTGAATCAGATTTTTGCTCAGGTCCCTCAATTTCAGCCAGAAAATACCTGAAATCACAAAAAAACACACAAATTCATAGTAAATTCCAGAAATGTGAATTTTGCTTGAAAACTAATAAAAATATACTAAAAAGTAGCTAGATCCTACTAAAACCTACCTAAAAATAATGCCAAAAAGCGTATAAATTATCCGCTCATCACAACACCAAACTTAAATTGTTGCTTGTCCCCAAGCAACTGAAAATCAAATAGGATAAAAAGAAGAGAATATACTATTAAATTCCAAAATATTAATGAAACTTAGCTCCAATTAGATGGGCAAGACTAGTAGCTTTTTGCCTCTGAACAGTTTTGGCATCTCACTTTATCCTTTGAAGTTCAGAATGATTGGCATCTATAGGAACTCAGAATTCAGATAGTGTTATTGATTCTCCTAGTTCAGTATGTTGATTCTTGAACATAGCTACTTTATGAGTCTTGGCTGTGGCCCTAAGCACTTTGTTTTCCAGTATTACCACCGGATACATAAATGCCACAGACACATAACTGGATGAACCTTTTCAGATTGTGACTCAGCTTTGCTAGAGTCCCCAATTAGAGGTGTCCAGGGTTCTTAAGCACACTCTTTTTGCTTTGGATCATGACTTTAACCGCTGAGTCTCAAGCTTTTCACTTGACACCTTCACGCCACAAGCACATGGTTAGGGACAGCTTGGTTTAGCCGCTTAAGCTAGGATTTTATTCCTTTGGGCCTTCCTATCCGTTGATGCTCAAAGCCTTGGATCCTTTTTACCCTTGCCTTTTAGTTTAAAGGGTTACTGGCTTTTTGCTCTTGCCTTTTGGTCTAAAGAGCTTTTGGCTTTTTCTGCTTGCTTTTTCTTTTTATTTCTTTTTTTTCTTTTATTTTCGCCATTTTTCTTTCTTTTTTTTTCGCAAGCCTTGTTCTTCACTGCTTTTTCTTGCTTTAAGAATCAATTTTATGATTTTTCAGATTATCAATAACATTTCTCCTTTTTCATTATTCTTTCAAGAGCCAACAATTTTAACATTCATGAACAACAATATCAAAAAGTGTTGCCACCACATCAAAATAATTAAACTAATCTCAAGGATGAATTCGAAATTCATGTACTTCTTGTTCTTTTGCTTTTTGAACATTTTTCATTTAAGAAAGGTGATGGATTCATAGGACATTCATAGCTTTAAGTCATAGACACTAGACACTAATGATCATGTAATAAGACACAAACATAAATAAAAATAAAGCATAGAGAATGAAAACAGAAAAAAATAAATAGACAAGGAGATTAAGGAACGGGTCCACCTTAGTGAGGGTGGCGTCTTCTTCCTCTTGAAGAACCAATGGTGTTCTTGAGCTCCTCTATGTCTCTTCCTTGCCTTTGTTGCTCCTCCCTCATAGCTCTTTGATCTTCTCTAATCTCATAGAGAATGATGGAGTGCTCTTGGTGCTCCACCCTTAGTTGTCCCATGTTGGAACTTAATTCTCCTAGGGAAGTGTTAATTTGCTCTCAATAGTTTTGTGGAGGAAAGTGCATCCCTTGAGGTATCTCAGGGATTTCATGATGAGGAATTTCCTCATGATCTTGTTGAGGTCCATGAGTGGGTTCTCTTGTTTGCTCCATCCTCTTTTTAGTGATGGGCTTGTCCTCTTCAATGAGGATGTCTCCCTCTATGACAATTCCAGCCGAGTTGCAGAGGTGACAAATGAGGTGAGGACAGGCTAACCCCTCCAAAGTGGAGGACTTATCAGCCACCTTGTAAAGTTCTTGAGGTATAATCTCATGAACTTCCACTTTCTCCCCAATCATGATACTATGGATCATGATGGCCCGATCCACAGTTACTTCGGATCGGTTGCTAGTAGGAATGATAGAGCGTTGGATGAACTCCAACCATCCTCTAGCCACAAGCTTAAGGTCCGGTCTTCTCAATTGAACCGGGTTGCCTCTTAAGTCTCTTTTCCACTTAGATCCTTCCTCACATATGTCCATGAGGACTTGGTCCAACCTTTGATCAATGTTGACCCTTCTAGTGTAGGGGCATGCGTTTTCTTGCATCATTGGCAAGTTGAACGCCAACCTTACATTTTTCGGACTGAAATCTAAGTATTTTCCCCGAACCATTGTAAGCCAATTCTTTGGGTTTGGTTTCATACTTTGATCATGGTTCCTAGTGATCCATGCATTTGCATAGAACTCTTAAACCATTAAGATTCCGACTTGTTGAATAGGATTGGAGAGAACTTCCCATCCTCTTCTTCTAATCTCATGTCGGATCTCCGGAAACTCACTCCTTTTGAGCATGAAAGGGACCTCAGGGATCACCTTCTTCTTGGCCACAACTTCATAGAAGTGGTCTTAATGGACCTTTGAGATGAATCTCTCCATCTTCCATGACTCGGAGGTGGAAGCTTTTGCCTTCCCTTTCCTCTTTCTAGAGGTTTCTCCGTCCTTAGGTGCCATAAATGGTTACGGAAAAACAAAAAGCAATTCTTTTATCACACCAAACTTAAAACATTTGCTCGTCCTCGAGCAAAGAAGAAAGAATGAAGGAGAAGAAGAAGAAAAAGGATGAGATGAAGGGAGAGGGTGAATTCGGCCAAGGGGGTATAAGGTGTTTGTGATATGTGAAATTGAAGGAGTGAGGAGGGGTATATATAGGAGTGGGGGGAGGGTTAGGTTCGTGTATTTGGGGTTGGGTTTGGGAGGGAAAAAGAGTTTTAAATTTGAAGGTAAATGGTGTTTTGGGGAAAAGTGAATGAGGTGATTGGTGAAGGGTATTTGGGAAGAGATATGGAGGTGATTGGTGAAGGGTATTTGGGGAGAGATATGGAGGTGATTGGTGAAGGATATTTGGGGAAGAGTGTTATGAGAGGGTGTAAAGAGGAGAGAAGAAGAGGTGGGGTAGGTGGGGATCCTGTGGGGTCCACAGATCCTGAGGGGTCAAGGACTTAGCATCCCTGCTCCATTTAGGCATGCAAAACGCCCTTAGAGTGCAATTCCGGTGTTAAACACCAGATTGCTGCTTGTTTCTGGCGTTTAACGCCAACTTGGTGCCCTGTTCTAGCGTTAAACGCCAGTCTGGTGCCTGTTTCTGGCGTTGAACACCAGTCTGGTTCCTGTTTCTGGCGTTAAACGCCCAGAATGGTGCCAGACTGGGCGTTTAATGCCCATTCTGCTACTCTTACTGGCGTTTAAACGCCAGTAAGCTCTTCCTCCAGGGTGAGCTTTTTTTAATGCTTTTTTTCATTCTGTTTTTTATTTCTCAGTTGTTTTTGTGACTTCACATGATCATCAACCTAAAGAAAACATAAAATAGCAATGAAAAATAAATAGATATAATTAAATAACAATGGGTTGCCTCCCAATAAGCGCTTCTTTAATGTCAATAGCTTGACAGTGAGCTCTCGTGGAGCCTCACAAATAATCAGAGCAGGGTTGGGGCCTCTCAACACCAAATTTAGAGTTTGGTTGTGGCCTCCCAACACCAAACATAGAGTTTGAATGTGGGGGTTTTGTTTGACTCTGTATTGAGAGAAGCTTTTCATGCTTCCTCTTCATGGTTACAGAAGGAGAACATTGAGTCTTGAATACAAGCACTAGAAGAAAAACACCCATTCAGGTCCACTTGAAAAGTGTAGCCAAAAGTGAAAAAAAATGATGCCTTAGGCTACGGCTACGCTTTTTGGGCTACGGCTACGCTTTTTGGGGTGATTCCTATTCGGCCGTTGCCTATTCTCAAAGGCTACGCTTTTCTGCACCAAGGGCTACGCTTTTGGCGTTTGGAAATAGGCTACGCTTTTCAAGTGATGCTGTCTAAGACCAAAGGCTACGCTTTTCAGCTTTCATTTTTCCAGAATAGGCTACGCTTTTCAACGCTACTGCATCACTTGTAAAGTGTAACCACATTGTATACCATAGCTGCTTTTTATAAGCGTAGCCTTAGGTCCCTCTTTTTCTTTTTTGTATACTATAGCTACTGTATATAAGTGTAGCCTTAGGTCCCTCATTGTTTTTTTCTATATATATATATATTCTAATAATCTTTTTTTCTAAAACCTAATATTTAATAATATGATTATATATATAATCCTATTTTTTTAATTAAATTAGTCAAAAATTATAAAATAAAAATAAATACATAATAATACCATACAATATTCTTTAAATAATAAAAATTATCCTTTAACAAAATATATTTATAATGAACTAAAAATATTGGGAGGATCTTAAATGGGTATTCATACATTTTACACTAAATTAAACATACCCATATCAAAATATACATTAGACCACTTAGAATTTACTACTAATAAACCATAAAAAATCAAAATATTGTATCCTACATAAGTATCTTCTAATAAAAGTTATTAATCTTCTGATAGAAGAGAAAAAAACAAATTGATGTCAAATAGAGCACCTAACATCTGCGACTGAATTGAACATATATTGAAGCAAATTCTTGGCTTCTCCCATTGAGCGCAACTGATTCCGGCGTCCTCTATTCGTAAAGGCCCGATCTCATTTTTTTGCCTTAGAAAGCTGAGAAGTCATTGCCACAAGTGAATTAGATGATATGCTTAACATGCCTTCAAAGAAAAGAGTGCAGGTGTCTCCATATGTCAACAATCATTAGTGACATAGTAGTAAAGTTAACTTACCAACTTGACTCATAGTGATATTTTCAAGAACTAAATTGAAAGTATTGAATCTTTAATCAGTTTAATGAAGCATATCGACTTATGTGTGATTTTTGATAATCCAATTTAAATATTATCTCGTGAATCAAGTCACGTGAGACCAATAGGTTAATTGACACTACTTACTAATACCTTCAATGATAGTTTTTCATCACTTAGAACAGGCAATTTGCTTCCGAAAACTAGCTTTGATACATCAGGTGCCTTTGATGACCTACATTATTATCCAACAACTCATATATTTTGTCACTTGCTCCTAATAAAGGAAGAAACAAATATGAATGATGATGATTCATTAGTTAATAGTACCTAGTTTCATCAACACAGAAGGAAGTAGAAGTAGAAGTAGTAATAGTTGTGGTAGTTGAGGTTCCATTTCCATAATTTGAAAGACGGAAATAAATTGGTGTTAGTTCAGAAAGTTGGTCATTTGCAATAGCCAAAATGCAAAATGGTCCAAAAACCCTTCTCTTAACCGCACCAACTCCACACCCTTCAAAATTTAGAGTCCTCCTTATTCACAATCCCTTCTTATCCCAACAATTCTATTTCAAATTCAGAAAATATGTCCAACTGAACAACAAAAAATAAATAAATAAATAAAAATTAGGAAAATGTAAAGTAAAACCATGATTACTGTGAGATACAAGTTGTAACAATGCAACCAATAACTATGGAAAAATCCTGTGTTGCAGGGCCAATGTGTAATGGCACTACTGTGCCAGGTCTAACCAATAATTCCTTAAATTCATCACTACTAAGTCTCAAGCTCTCTATTTCTTCCACTGGCCATTGAAGCAAATTAGTTCCAGTATTCTTGTCATACAATACTGTTCACAAAATAGTCTGATTCCAGCACCCAAAACACAAACATTTATGGATTAGAGATTCTTACTAATTAAAGTAATTTACCCATCAATATATAAGATTAAATTACAATGTGTCAAACTTTCAAAGTTGACTCTTTGTGCTACTAAAGTACTTGTTTTCTATTTTCTTTCTTTTCCTTTTGAATTCAAGCATTATCATATTGAAATTGGTACAGTAGGTCAGTAGTACATGTTTGAAAGTGCCATTTGAAACTTGAAGTAGATTCACAAAAACCAAGACTGAAAATTATTAGATAAACATTACCAATCAAGAACACATAACACAAAATAAGGAACCAAAAAAAGATAAACATTACCAGACACTTAACATCGATAACACGACATAAGATCTTCGACGGAAGATCGTATTTGGGAGATTTCTGGTTCTTCATCTGCCTCAAATCTTGTTCTGTAGGTTCTGGCAACTACAAAAGGAAAAAATAAAAATTATATAATACTTACTAAACCCCTTAAGGCTTAAATTTGAAAGCATACATAGCACAAAAATGGAAAAAAAATGAAATTCACAAACAAAATCAGAAACAAGGTAAAGAAGTGTATATCATACCAATTCAATGTGACCCTGAGGGAAATAGAAAACTCTGTCTTGAACACAAGGAACATCCATTAATGGCCCTACACACAGCCTCCATAGCTCTTTAAACAAATCATCACCAGCCCCATCTGCCACAAAACAAAACACAAACATGTTGAAAACTTTGCATGGTTTTTTTCAGACCAAAGTTGGAAACTTTTTTCTCTCATTTTTGCATTAAGCTCTTCCTTAGTAACCTCCATGTTCACAAGGCAAAAGGGTCATTCACTTCATATTGAAAAATTAAAGGAAAACATTAAAAATGAAGGGTCCCAACAACATTAGTCAATTGCTAAAAGAACACAGACATTACTCTTTTTCAGCTCAACACTCACATTAACCAAACATGGTAACAACAAAACCACATGAAAATAAATAAATAAGTGGGAGATATTGAAAAGAGAAAGAGATATTATTAGATCCATTAAGACTTAAAAGAGTCAATTATCTAAGGTAAAGAGTCAATCATAGTCTCTTGAAACTCAGCTCCAAGATAGCCACTAGAAACATGGAACCAGTTATCCCATAACAAGTAGTTTGCCACAGTACCCAAAAATATATAGATAATAATAAGAGACAATCAAGAAGACACGAAAGGAGAGAATGAAGGGCACAGACCTCATTTTGGATCTTGTTGCATAAAGATTCAACCATAAATAAATAAAGGGGCTAGAGAATTTCCAAGACGGGATCAATCAAGTCAGTTTACCAACTTCTATTTGTAAGAAATCCCATTTCAATTTGGTTTTCTTTCTTATCAACAACAGAACAAACTTTCCCACCAATAAAAGTCCTCAACTCATATATATCCACCTAATCGAGAGTAATTAGAAGTAAACATACTAGATAAAATGCATTAGCTAGAATATCCTAATAAATTTAACACCATAATTGTGTTAAGAAACTTACCAAATCCCTCCCCTTTGCTTCAAAAATCAAGTTTACCATGTACACCATAACATCCAATTTCAAAATAACATTTTCTTCGTTCCATACTGATAAGTCGCTTTGACTTTTCACATATATTCATAAATCAAAGTATCAAAATGACTTATAAAATATGAAATGGAGGAAGTGTGATATTAAAGATTAAAGGAGCTGAACCTCGTGTCCTTGATCCAAGAGTTCCACTATAGTTGACATGCCAGAAAGCCCAGCTCTAATGATGGCAACTTTTAGCTTTGGTCCTCGATAATGTTCTGGCTCCGGCGAAAACAGCCCTTTTGGCGCTGGCAGGAAACCATTTCATTTGTCAAACTTACAGCTCAGCTCAATTACTTAATAACTAAACCTGGTAACATGGCAAACCAGATTCATTCAGAAGCTCACACCACTCCCCTATGATATGTGTTGCGTACTCATGTTTGAGACTTGATTAGGGTCAATAGTGGATGAGAACTCTTAATATTTAGTGTATAGCTGTGTGTGTAGTATAGGTGTGTGTTGTGATATTATAATACTCAAAATTATAGGCCATCCAATTTATGACAAAAAAAACATAAATAGAAAACTGAAATATAACACGAGTAACATGGTGAATATGCAGCTAGCATACATAGTAATTTAAAATATTTAATAATTGGACTTACAATGTTCCAGCAAATTGTGTGCTAAGATAAGCTTGGTCTTCAGGGAAGAACCTGGCAAGGCCAAAGTCTCCAATCTTGGGATGAAACTTATTATCAAGAAGAATGTTGCTTGCTTTGATGTCTCGGTGAATAATTCTTAGATTTGAATCCTCATGAAGGTACTCCAATCCCCTTGCCACGCCTAGAACAATTTGGAACCTAGTGCTCCAATTCAGGAATCGATCAGCATTGTTCCCTGCATGAGGGGAACATTCAAAGTTTCAATTTGCTTTGTTTAACCAATCCTAAGCTCTTGTGGGAATTAAAAAAAGAAGGGATACCATATATGAAGAGGTCCAAACTTCTATATTCACAATCCTAACCGTCCTTCACAATCCAGTATTCACCCACAGGCACAGAAATTCAGCAAAAATTAATGAAATTGAAAGTTCAAACGCTCCCCTTCCCTCTCTTCCAGTCCAATACAACTTCTAAAATATATTGTTGCCTACAGAGACATCGAAATTGAAATTGAAATGAGAATGAAATGAAAGTTGAAGAGGGAGAGAGAGAGATAGAGGTTTGGAGTACGGACAGCAGCACGGCAAGCCCTAGATGCGGCGGTGGCTTCAATCGACCGCAGGAGCGATGACAGTGCACGGCGGAATAGCCTCCTCTCTTGCGTCGCATCTTCATCCTCTCTCTCCATCTCGTCTGCAAATCGTCTCTCTCTCCCCTCCGGGCTCCCTGCTCTACGACGGCAATGGTGGCGGCTGCAGCGACGTTGCAGCGGTGACCCCCTATCACTCTCTATTCTCTCGATCGCGCTCTCTCATCTCCGTCTCCCTCCTCTCCTCCCTCTGGTTCACTCTTTCTCTCGGATCTGGGTGTGTGTGTGTGTGAAAGGGGGCGTGGTGGCGGTGGTGAGTGATGGTGAGAATGAGAGTGAGTGTGTGGGTGTGTTAGGGTTAGGGTTTTGAACAATTAATTCGAAGGTGATTTGTGAAGGTGAGGGGCGAAACTTTTTTCTGATCAAATGGCGAAAGTGAGGGTATTTGAAGGTGAGTGTGATTTGGTGATAAGGAAAAGAAATATTACTAAGTGTTTGGGTGCATTTGGCCTAGATACATTAGGCTACGTTTTTAAAGTTCACTCAAAATATAACAAATATGTTACTCTTTAAAAGCGCTTCCTTTGGTATGAAAAGTGTACCCATAGATATCAACATAAGGTTACGCTTTATAAGTGATTTCTATTGTATCTAACGCTACACTTTTTAAATGATGCCACAATTGTGTTTCCTATTCTCTTATAAAAGGGGAACACGGAGAAAAGCGTAGCCTATTCTATGAATAGGCTACACTTTTCAAATGTAACTTAAAAAAAGTGTGGCTGAATGGGTGTTTTTCTTGTAGTGAAGGTAGTCCTCATTCAAATGAAGGACCAACACTTCTCTATTAGCATCAATCACAGCTTTTCCTGTGGCTAGGAAGGGTCTGCCAAGGATGATGGATTCATCCTCATCCTTTCCAGTGTCTAGGATTATGAAATCAGCAGGGATGTAAAGGCCTTCAACCTTTACTATCACGTCCTCTACTAGTCCATAAGCTTGTTTCATTGATTTGTCTTCCATCTCTAATGAGATTCTTGCAGCTTGTACTTCAAAGATTCTCAGTTTCTCCATTACAGAGAGTGGCATGAGGTTTATCCTTAACCCCAGGTCACACAGAGCCTTCTCAAAGGTCATGGTGCCTATGGTACAAGGTATGAAGAATTTTCTGGGATCCGGTTTCTTCTGAGGTAAGGTCTGCCTCATTAATGCATTCAGTTCATTTGTGAACAAGGGGGGTTCATCCTCCCAAGTCTCATTACCAAATAACTTGGCATTCAGCTTCATGATTGCTCCTAGATACTTAGCAACTTGCTCTTCAGTGATGTCTTCATCCACTTCAGGGGAAGAATATTCATCAGAGCTCATGAATGGCAAAAGGAAGTTCAATGTAATCTCTATGGTCTCTGTATGAGCCTCAGATTCCTTTGGTTCCTCAAAGGGAAACTCCTTTCTGTCCAGAGGACGCCCCATGAGGCTTTTCTCACTGGAACTCACATCCTCCTAACTCTCTCCAGGTTCAGCCATGTTGGTCATAGTTATGGCCTTGCACTCTCTCTTGGCATTTTCTTCTGTATTGTTTGGGAGAGTACTGGGAGGAGTTTCAGTAATCTTCTTACTCAGCTGACCCACCTGTGCCTCCAAATAAAATTTCTGGAGCTACAAAAACCCAATTGGCGCGCTCTCAATTGCGTTGGAAGGTAGATATCCTGGGCTTTCCAACAATATATGATAGTCCATACTTTGCCCGAGTTTTGACGACACAAACTGGCGTTTAAACGCCAACTTTCTACCCTATTCTGGTGTTAAATGCCAGAACTGAGTTACAAGCTGGAGTTAAACGCCCAAACTGGCACCAAAGCTGGCGTTTAACTCTAAGAAGAGTCTGTACACATGAAAGCTTCAATGCTCAGTCCAAGCACACACCAAGTGGGCTCGGAAGTGGATTTCTGCATCATTTACTTGTTTTCTGTAACCCTAGATACTAGTTTAGTATAAAAACTACTTTTAGTGATTTATTTAGAAATCCTTGATCAGTTTTATGCTATCATAGATCATATTATACAAATTTCGAGGAGGGCCTCACGGCCATGCCTGGACCTTCATCACTTATGTATTTTCAACGGTAGAGTTTCTACACCCCATAGATTAAGGTGTGGAGCTCTGCTATTCCTTATGAATTAATGCAAAGTACTATTGTTTTTCTATTCAATTCAAGCTTATTCTTATTCTAAGATATTCATTCGCACACAAGAACATGATGATGTGATGATCAAGTGACATTCATCACCATTTTCACTTATGAACGCGTGCCTGACAAACACTTCCGTTCTACATGAAAACAAGCTTGAATGCGTATCTCTTGGATCTCTCTTCAACGATTCACATCGTCTCTCCTGACAATAGAGCATCTGAATCTGAGATTAGAATCTTTGTGGTATTGGCTAGAATCAATTGGCAGCATTCCTGAGATCTAAAAAGTCTAAACCTTGTCTGTGGTATTCCAAGTAGGATCTGGGAAGGGATGACTATGACGAGCTTCAAACTCGCGACTGTGGGGCGCAGTGACAGTGCGCAAAAGGATCATTGGATCTTATTCCGACACGATCGAGAACCAACAGCTGATTAGCCATGCGGTAGCTGTGCCTGGTATTTTTCATCCGAGACGAGAAATCTGACAGTTGATTAGCTATACAGAAACCGTAGAGGACCATTTTCACTGAGAGGATGGGAGGTAGCCATTGACAACGGTGATACCCAACATGCAGCTTGCCATGGAAAGGAGTATGAATGATTGAATGGAGGCAGTAGGAAAGCAGAGATTCAGAAGGAACAAAGCATCTCCATACGCTTATCTGAAATTCTCACCAATGAATTACATAAGTATCTCTATCTTATTTTCTGTTTTAATTACATTTTAATTATCAAAACCTCATAGCCATTTGAATCCGCCTGACTGAGATTTACAAGGATGACCATAGCTTGCTTCAAGCTGACAATCTCCGTGGGATCGACTCTTACTCACGTAAGGTTTATTACTTGGATGACCCAGTGCACTTGCTGGTTAGTTGTGCGGAGTTGTGAAAAGGAGTTGAGATTACAATCGTGCATACCAAGTTTTTGGCGCCGTTGAGATCACAATTTCGTGCACCAAGTTTTTGGCGCCGTTGCCGGGGATTGTTCGAGTTTGGACAACTGACAGTTCATCTTGTTGCTCAGATTAGGTAATTTTATTTTTTTTAAAAGCTTTTTATTTTTGAAAAGTTTTCAAAAAAAATATAAAAAAATAAATTATTCTATGTCTTCAAAATTTTTAAGAATGAATTCTAGAGTTTTATGATGATCTTTTGAAGTCTGGCTGGCTGTGAAGCATGTCTAATCCTTTGGACCGAGGTTTCAACTTATCCTCACAAGAGCTTTTTGATTTCTATCAATCTTGCTGTTGAATGTAATGATCTGCTAAAGCTTGGCTGGCCATTGGCCATGTCTAGTGTTTTGGACCGAAGCTTTCATTGAAAGCTTGGCTGGCTAGTAAGCCATGTCTAATTCCTGGACCGGAGTTTTAGACTAACATTGTATGATTCCTAGAATTCTTATTAAAAATTTTGAATTTCTTTATTTAGCTTTTCCAAATTAATTTTCGAAAAATCCAAAAAAAATTAATAAAATCATAAAACCAAAAATAATTTTGTGTTTATTGTTTGAGTCTAGTGTCAAATTTTAAGTTTGGTGTCAATTGCATGTTCTAATTTTTCACAAAAATTTTCGAAACTCATGCATGGTGTTCTTCATGATCTTCAAGTTGTTCTTAATGGTCTTCTTTGTTTGATCTTTGCATTTTCATGTTTTGTGTATTTTCTTGTTTTTCATATGCATTTTCAATTTTTTAGTGTCTAAACATTGAAAATTTCTAAGTTTGATGTCTTGCATGTGTTTCTTTTCTTAAAAAAATTTTCAAAAATAAGTTCTTGGTTTTCATCTTGACATTCAAAGTGTTCTTGGTGTTCATCTTGACATTCAAAGAGTTCTTGCATGCATCATGTGTTTTGATCTTAAATTCTCATGTTTTGAGTCTTTTTATTGTTTTTCTCTTTCTTCATTAAAAATTTAAAAAATTAAAAAAATATTTTTCCCTTATTCTTCTCATAAATTTCGAATATTAGAGTTGACTTATTCAAAAAATTTTAAAAATCTAGTTGTTTCTTATGAGTCAAGTCAAATTTTTAATTTAAAAAATCCTATCTTTCCAAGACTTTTTCAAAAATCAAATCTTTTTCATTTTTCTTTTATGATTTTCAAAAATTTTAAAAATAATTTTCAAAATCTTTTTCTTAATTTCATTTCATAATTTCAAAATTTTTACTAACAATTAATGTGATTGATTCAAAAATTTTAAAGTTCGTTACTTGCCTATTAAGAAAGGTTTAATCTTTAAATTTTAGAATCATATCTCTTAGTTTCTTGTTAGTCAAGTAATCAACTTCATTCAAAATCAAATCTTTTTAAATTTCTTTTTCAAATCTTTTTCAAAATAAATTTCAACCATATCTTTTTCAAAACTTAATTTCAAAATCTTTTCTAACTTCTTATCTTTTCAAATGTGATTTTCAAATCTTTTTCAATTAACTACATGACTTTTTGTTTGATTTTAAAAGTTTTCTATTTCAATCATATATTTTCTCTAAAATTTTGAAAACTAAATAAATTAGTTACTATTTCTTATCTTTTTCAAATTTTGTTTTGTTTCTCTTTTTAATTTTTGAATTATAACTGATTTTTAAATAAAACAAAAATATTTTCCTTTTCTTTTTAATTATTTTCAAAAACTCTCCCTCTCATCTCTCTCTATTTATTTATTTATCTACTAACAATCCTCTTCTACTCATAATTCGAACCCCTTCTTTTTCTCTGTGTTCGAATTTTTCTCTTCTCCTTCTTCTATTCTTCTCTTCTTCTACTCACATAAAGGAATCTCTATACTGTGACATAGAGGATTCCTCTTCTTTTCTGTTATCTTCTTTTTCATATGAGCAGGAACAGGGATAAAGACATTCTTATTGAAGCTGATCCTGAACCTGAAAGGACTCTTAAGAGGAAACTAAGAGAAGCTAAAGCACAACCCTCTGGAGAGGACCTGACAGAAATTTTCGAAAAAGAAGGAGACATGGCCGAACCCAATAACAATGGTGGAGATGCAAGGAAGATGCTCGGTGACTTTATTGCACCCTCTTCTAACTTCTATGGAAGAAGCATCTCAATTCTTGCCATTGGAGCAAACAACTTTGAGCTTAAGCCTCAATTAGTTTCTCTAATGCAACAGAATTGTAAGTTTCATGGACTTCCATTGGCAGATCCCCATCAGTTCTTAGCTAAATTCTTGCAAATCTGTGACACTATCAAGACCAATGGAGTTGATCCCGAGGTCTACAGGTTTATGCTTTTCCCTTTTGCTGTAAGAGACAGAGCTAGAACATGGTTGGATTCACAACCTAAGGAAAGCCTAAACTCTTAGAAAAAGTTGGTCAGTGTTTTTCTGGCCAAGTTCTTTCCACCTCAAAAGATGAGCAAGCTTATAGTGGAAATCCAAACCTTCAGACAGAAGGAAGGTGAGTCCCTCTATGAAGCTTGGGAAAGATATAAGCAATTGATCAAAAGGTGTCCTTCTGACATGCTTCCAGAATGGAGCATCATATGTATATTCTATGATGGTCTGTCTGAGTTGTCAAAAATGTCATTGGACCATTCTGCAGGAGGATCTATTCATCTGAAAACCCCTGCAGAAGCTCAGGAACTCATTAAAATGGTTGCAAATAACCAGTTCATGTACGCCTCTGAGAGGAGTCATGTGAACAATGGGACACCTCAGAAGAAGAAAGTTCTTGAAATTGATACTCTGAATACCATATTGGCTCAGAACAAAATATTGACTCAGCAAGTCAATATGATTTCTCAGAGTCTGAATGGATTGCAAGCTGCATCCAACAGTACTAATAAAAATGTTTTATATATGCACATATAATGGTTACATACTAGTACATTTTTTTATTCTAAAAGAAAATTAAAAAATATTGAAAATTACTGCTGCTTTTTAATTTTTTTCTAAGAAGCACAAATAAATGTATCTAATGGAAGTGTTTGAATTGCTAGACTTGGTAGTTGATGGAAGACCAAACGTGGTTTTGGATTTTTTACAAAATAGATTTTTGTTGTAAGTATAGCTCCGAACCAATAATTGATCCTAATCAAAATTTAATCCAAGATATTGTCACAATTCAAATCAAATTAACCAAGAGTATTTAGACTCCCGGGTCGTTCTTCCTAGGAACTAGTGCCAACAAGTGCATACAATTTTGATTGTGAGAAGCAAGGGGGTTTCAATGATTGAAAGCAAGCAAACAAATAAAGAGATGAAAGAACGATTCAAAACTGCAATTAATAAACTAATGAAGGAATAAAAGAACAAAAGAACTATGTATGTAATATAAACAAGTAAAACTATAAAGTGATTGAAAAGTGGTTCAAAACATAAATGAAACCTTGACTTGGGATGAGTCATGGAATCCCTTCCTTGCCATACCCACAACTATGATAATTGTGATGGATTAATCTCACTAAATCAACCCTTAACATCGAAGGATAATTCAGGTGAGCATAATTGTTATTAATCCACAAATCCTAGTTAACTTACCAAATTAATTGGTAAAAAGCTAGCGTTAGTGGAAACAATAACAACTAACAACCCAAGAATTATCACTAAATGTTGGACATTATGGCTCTAGTAATCCATAAACTCATTTTCCCCAAGCCAAGGAGTGAAAATTACCACATAATCAAAATTGGCATTTCATCAAACACATAAAGGGCATAATCATAAAACATGGCAAAATTGGAAAAATAATGAAAGCTATAAACCACAAATGATCAAAATCAATAAAAGTAACTCAAATAAACATGTAATAAGCATCAAACATCAAATTCATTAACTAGAAATCAAAATTGCAAAACTATGTGAATATTGATAAAGGAAATGAAAATGCAAGAAGGTATAGAACAAGTAGTGCAATAAAAGAGAAATTAAAGAAATACTTACAATGAAATTGCAAAATCCAAAGCCAACTTTGAAGTATAAAATACTACAAACCCTAATTGAACCTAAGAAAACTTAAGAGAAAACCTAAACTAAACTACCCTAAAACTACTCCTACTATGTGTTTTTCCTATTCTAAGATGAGCTCCCTAAGCTAATGCCTTCATATGAGATGTTTCCCCCTTCATATAGCCTTTCATTTCAGCCTCCAAGCCTTCAGAACTGGGCTAAAAGAGCCCCAAAATCGCGAGTCACGTGCTATTTTAATGAAGCCATGTGCGGACACCTGTGCGTACACACAGACGTGTGCGCACGCACACTAGGCGATGCTTGAATGGACGCACGACGCGGTTCACGCACATGCGTGGCTTTGCTCTGATGGCTGTGCGTACGCACGCAGGTCTGTGCACACGCACACTTCGTTGTGCTCTACTCCTATGATTCTTCATGCTTCCTCTACTTTACATGCTCCTCTTCCATTCTCTCCAAGCCATTCCTACCTTATACATCTGAAATCACTCACAAACAACATCAAGGCATCGAATGGAAGGCAAATGGGATAAAATTAATCAAGGCACAAAAGAGCATGTTTTCATAATCAAGCACAAATTAGGAGGAAATTTCAAAAGCATGCTATTTAATGGAATTAGTGCAAGTTTATATGATGAAATCTATTCAATTCTAACCAAAAATCATCATTAAATATGAATTCATCAGTAGTTAAATATTTAATATTTAAAATATTATAATTTTGAGTAATATTTTAAGATGGTTCCAAAATATTTTTTATTGAACGTTCTTGTCCTCAAAGGTGAGTACCTGTGATATAAATCGTAGCTAGTTGCTTCGATTTAGAGATGTGATAAAATGCTAATTGATTTGCTATTATGCTCAACCAATTTCATAAATCGAATTCATCTGATTCGATTTACCATAGAATATAAGCTATATAAATACCATCAAAACGTTGAGCATTCATTATAGTGGCACTCACAATGACAAAAAAATATAAACTATATAAATTTTTTTAGTATAATAATCGAATAATACATTTTAAGTCCACACTTTTAAATATTTCCAGCTAATTCTTAATAAAAAATAATAAATTTTATTTACTTTTTAGTATTCCTCAATGTATGTGATTTACTGATGAGCGGATAATTTATACGCTTTTTGGCATTGTTTTTACATAGTTTTCAGTATAATTTAATTAGTTTTCATTATATTTTTATTAGTTTTTAATTAAAATTCGTATTTCTGGACTTTACTATGAGTTTGTGTGTTTTTCTATGATTTCAGGTATTTTCTGGCTGAAATTGAGGGACTTGAGCAAAAATCAGATTCAGAGGTTGAAGAAGGACTGTAGATGCTATTGGATTCTGACCTCCTTGCACTCAACTTATGAATGCATGTCTGACAACCACTTCCGTTCTACCTTAGATTGAATGGATATCTCTTGGATATCTAATACAGGGGACCGAGTCCGAGTTATTAGCGTCTTCGTGGTATAAGTTAGAACCCATGGATGGCCATTCCTGAGATCCGAAAAGTCTAAACCTTGTCTGTGGTATTCCGAGTAGGATCTGGGAAGGGATGGCTGTGACGAGCTTAAAACTCGCGAGTGCTAGGCGTAGTGACAGACGCAAAAGGATCAATGGATCCTATTCCAGTATGATCGAGAACCGACAAATGAATAGCCGTGCCGTGACAGAGCATCTTGGACCAATTTCACTGAGAGGACGGAAAGTAGCCATTGACAACGGTGATGCCCAACATACAGCTTGCCATGGAAAGGAGTAGGAATGATTGGATGAAGACAGCAGGAAAGCAGAGATCAGAGGAACGAAAGCATCTCTATACGCTTATCTGAAATTCTCACCAATGAATTACATAAGTACCACTATCCTATTTTATATTTTATTTATTTTCATCCACTATAATTTCTTAATACAATTTAATCCGCCTGACTGAGATTTACAAGGTGACCATAGCTTGCTTCAAGCCGACAATCTCCGTGGGATCGACCCTTACTCACGTAAGGTTTATTACTTGGACGACCCAGTGCACTTGCTGGTTAGTTGTACGAAATTGTGAAACAGATATAAGATCATGAACGTGCGTATTGAGTTTTTAGCGCCGTTACCAAGGAATGGAATGATCACAATTTCGCACACCAAATTTTTGGCGCCGTTGCCGGGGATTGTTCGAGTTTGGACAACTGACGGTTCATCTTGTTGCTCAGATTAGGTAACTTTCTTTTCGTTTTCTTTTCAAAAAAAAATTCTTCAAAAATCTTTCAAAAAAAAAATTTTTCCCTTTGTTTTCGAAAACTATTTTAAAATTTTTAAGAATGAATTCTAAAGTTTCAAAATGGTATGCTGAAGTTTGGCTGGCCATCAAGCTTTAGACTAATCCGGTATGATTCCTGGAATCTTAATTGAGGACTTTGAATTCATTGCTTCCTTTTCCCTATAGGTTTTCAAAAAAATAAAAATATACAAAAATCCAAAAAAAAATTAATAAAATCATAAAATCAAAAATATTTTTTGTTTCTTGTTGGAGTCTAGAGTCAATTTTTAAGTTTGGTGTCAATTGCATTTTTCGAAAATTCATGCATTCATAGTGTTCTTCATGATCTTCAAGTTGTTCTTGGTAAGTCTTCTTGTTTGATCTTCATACTTTCTTGTTTTGTGTCTTTTCTAGTTTTTCATATGCATTTTTAATTTGTTAGTGTCTAATTATTGAAAATTTCTAAGTTTGGTGTCTTGCATGTTTTTCTTTTATTAAAAATTTTCAAAAATAAGTCTTGATGTTCATCTTGATCTTCAAAGTGTTCTTGGTGTTCATCTTCACATTCATAGTGTTCTTGCATGCATTGTGTGTTTTGATTCATAATTTTTATGTTATGAGTCTTTTTCATGTTTTTCTCTTTCTTCATTAAAAATTCAAAAATCAAAAAATATCTTTTCCTTATTTTACTCAAAATTTTCGAAAATATGATTTGATTTAATCAAAAAGTTTTTAAATTTAATTGTTTCTTATGAATCAAATCAAATTTTCAATTTAAAAATCTTATCTTTTCAAAATCTTTTTCAAAAATCAAATCTTTTTCAAAATTCCTTTCTAATATTTTCAAAAAATTTTCAAATTAATTTTCAAAAATATTTTTTTTTTATTTTTAGTTCATGATTTTCGAATTTAATGTGATTGATTCAAAAATATTAAGTTGTTACTTGCCTAGTAAGAAAGGTTCAATCTTTAAACTCTAGAATCTTATCTTTTTAGTTTCTTGTTAGTCAAGTAATCAACTTTAGTTTTCAAAATCAAATCTTTTTAATTTTCTTTTCAAATATTTTTCAAATTAAAATTTCAATCATATCTTTTTCAAAAACAAATTTCAAAGTCTTTTCTAACTTCTTATCTTCTTAAAAATTGATTTTCAAATCTTATCTTTTTGTTTCAATCATATCTTTTTAAATTTCAATCATATCTTTTTCAAAAACAAATTTCAAAACTTTTTCAATCAATCTTATCTTTTTGTTTCAATTATATCTTTTTCAAAACTACCTAACTAATCCTCTCTCTCTTATTTTCAAAAATTCCCTCTCTCCTTTTTCAAAATTTCTTTTTAATTAATTAATTGTTTTAAATTTTAATTTTAATTTTATTCTTCCTTTAATTTTTGAAAATCATCAACTCCTTTTTAAAATTTATTTTGAAATCTAACTTTCAAATTTAATTTTATTTTAATTAAATTTCGAAATTCTCTCTCTCATCTCCTTTTATTTATTTATTCATCTACTAACACTTCTCTCCCATCCAAAAATTCGAACACCACCTCCCTCTCTGTGTTCGAGTTTTTCCTCTTCTCTTCTTTACATTACATTCTTTTCTTCTTCTACTCACACAAAGGAATCTTTATACTGTGACATAGAGGATTCCATATTTTCTTTGTTATTCCCTTCTTTGTCATATGAGCAGGAGCAAGGACAAGAACATTCTTGTTGAAGCAGATCCAGAACCTGAAAGGACTCTGAAGAGGAAACTAAGAGAAGCTAAATTACAACAATCCAGATACAACCTTACTAAAATTTTCGAACAAGAAAAGGAGATGGCAGATGCACCTAACAACAATAATGCAAGGAGGATGCTTGGTGATTACACTACACCTACTTCCAAGTTTGATGGAAGAAGCATCTCAATCCCTACCATTGGAGCAAACAATTTTGAGCTGAAACCTCAATTAGTTGCTCTAATGCAACAAAACTGCAAATTCCATGGACTTCCATCAGAAGATCCCTACCAGTTTTTAATGGAGTTCCTGCAGATCTGTGAGACTGTTAAGACTAATGGAGTAAATCCTGAAGTCTACAGGCTCATGCTTTTCCCTTTTGCTGTAAGAGAAAGAGCTAGAACATGGTTGGACTCACAACCTAAGGATAGCCTGGACTCCTGAGATAAGCTGGTCATAGCCTTCTTGGCTAAGTTCTTTCTTCCTCAAAAGCTGAGCAAGCTTAGAGTGGATATTCAGACCTTCAAGCAAAAAGATGGTGAATCCCTCTATGAAGTTTGGGAAAGATACAAGCAGATGACCAAAAGGTGTCCTCCTGACATGCTTTCAGAATAGACCATTCTGGATATATTCTATTATGGTCTGTCTGAGTTCTCCAAGATGTCACTGGACCATTCTGCAGTGGATCCATTCACTTAAAGAAAACGCCTGTAGAAGCTCAAGAACTTATTGACATGGTTGCAAATAATCAATTCATGTATACTTCTGAGAGAAATTCCGTGAATAATGGGACACCTCAGAAGAAGGGAGTTCTTGAAATTGATGCTCTAAATGCCATATTGGCTCAGAATAAAATATTGACTCAGCAAGTCAATATGATTTCTCAGAGTCTGAATGGAATGCAAGCTGCATCCAACAGTACTCAAGAGGCATCTTCTGAGGAAGAAGCTTATGATCTTGAGAACCCTGCAATAGCAGAGGTGAATTACATGGGTGAACCCTATGGAAACACCTATAATCCCTCATGGAGAAATCACCCAAATCTCTCATGGAAGGATCAACAAAAGCCTCAACAAGGCTTTAATAATGGTGGAAGAAACAGGTTTAGCAATAGCAAACCTTTTCCATCATCCACTCAGCAAAAGACAGAAGACAGTGAGCAGAATCCATCTAGCTTAGCAAATTTAGTCTCTGATCTATCTAAGGCCACTCTAAGTTTCATGAATGAAACAAGGTCTTCCATTAGAAATCTGGAAGCACAAGTGAGCCAGCTGAGTAAAAGGATCACTGAAATCCCTCCTAGTACTCTCCCAAGCAATACAGAAGAAAATCCAAAAGGAGAGTGCAAGGCCATTGAAATGACCATCCTGGCTGAAACCACAAAAGAGGAGGAGGACGTGAATCCCAGTGAGGAAGACCTCCTGGGACGTCCAGAGATCAATAAGGAGTTTTCCTCTGAGGAACCAAAGGACTCTGAGGCTCATTCAGAGACCATAGAGATTCCATTAAACCTCCTTATGCCATTCATGAGCTCTAATGAGTATTCCTCTTCTGAAGAGAATGAGGATATTACTAAAGAGCAAGTTGCCAAGTTCTTTGGTGCATTCATGAAGTTGAATGCCAATTTATTTGGTAATGAGACTTGGGGAGATTAACCTCCCCTGTTCACCAATGAACTAAATGCATTGGATCAACTGAGATTGCCTCAGAAGAAACAGGATCCCGAAAAGTTCCAAATACCTTGTACCATAGGCACCATGACATTTGAGAAAGCTCTATGTGACCTTGGGTCAGGGATAAACCTCATGCCACTCTCTGTAATGGAGAAACTGGAAATCTTTGAGGTGCAAGCTGCCAGAATCTCCCTAGAGATGGCAGACAACTCAAGAAAACAGGCTTATGGACAAGTAGAGGACGTACTAGTAAAGGTTGAAGGCCTTTACGTCCCTGCTGATTTCATAATCCTAGACACTGGGAAGGATGAGGATGAATCCATTATCCTTGGAAGACCCTTCCTAGCTACAGCAAGAGCTGTGATTGATATGGACAGAGGAGAGTTGGTCCTTCAACTGAATGAGGACTACCTTGTGTTTAAAACTCAAGGACCTCCTTCTGTGACCATGGAGAGGAAGCATGAAAAGTTTCTCTCAGTACAGAGTCAACTAAAGCCCCTACAGTCAAACTCTAAGTTTGGTGTTGGGAGGCCTCAGCCAAACTCTAAGTTTGGTGTTGAACTCCCATTTCCAAACTCTAAGTTTGGTGTTGGGAGTCTATAAAATTGACCTGATCACCTGTTTGGCTCCATGAGAGCCCACTGTCAAGCTATTGACATTAAAGAAGCGCTTGTTGGGAAGCAACCCAATTTTTATTTATTTAATTCTATTTTTATTGTTCTTTTTGTTTTATTAGGTTCATGATCATGTGGAGTCACAAAATAAATACAAAAATTAAAAACAGAATCAAAAACAGCAGAAGAAAAATCACACCCTGGAGGAAGGACGTACTGGCGTTTAAACGCCAATAAGGAGCATCTGGCTGGCGTTCAACGCCAGAACAGAGCATGGATCTGGCGTTGAACGCCAGAAACAAGCAGCATCCTGGCGTTCAGACGCCAGGAATGCACATTGAGGAAAGCTGGCACTGAACGCCAGAAACAAGCATAGAACTGGCGTTCAACGCCAGAAACATACTGCATCTGGGCGTTGAACGCCCAGAACAAGCATCAATTCAGCGTTTAAACGCCAGAATTGCATGCAAAGGCGTTTTAAATGCCTAATTGGTGCAGGGATGCAAATCCTTGACACCTTAAGATCTGTGGACCCCACAGGATCCCCACCTACCTCCACTCATACTCTCCACTCTTCTCATTCATCCTCTCTTCCCAATAAACACCCTTCCCCAAAACCCTTCACCAATCACCTCAATCTCTCTTCCCTATCACCACCTACCACCACTCACATCCATCCACTCTTCCCCATAAACCCCACCTACCTTCAAAATTCAAAATTACTTTCCCATCCAAACCCACCCCATATGGCCGAACCTTAACCCCTCTCCCTCCACTATATAAACCTCTCCATTCTTCTTCATTCTCACACAACACAACCCTCTCATCCCCTTCTTGGCCGAAACACAACCCTCTCTCCCTCTCTTCTATATCTTCTTCTTCTTCTTCTTTCCTTTCTTCTCTTGCTCGAGGGCGAGCAATATTCTAAGTTTGGTGTGGTAAAAGCATAAGCTTTTTGTTTTTTCATTACCATTGATGGCACCTAAGACCGGAGAATCCTCTAGAAAAGGGAAAGGGAAGACAAAAGCTTCCACTTCCGAGTCATGGGAGATGGAAAGATTCATCTCCAAAGCCCATCAAGACCACTTTTATGATGTTGTGGGCAAGAAGAAGGTGATCCCCGAGGTCTCTTTCAAACTCAAGAAAAATGAGTATCCGGAGATCCGACATGAGAACCAAAGAAGAGGTTGGGAAGTTCTAACAAACCCCATCCAACAAGTCGGAATTCTAATGGTTCAAGAGTTCTATGCTAATGCATGGATCACTAGGAACCATGATCGAAGTAAGAACCCGAACCCAAAGAATTATCTCACCATGGTTCGGGGGAAATACTTAGATTTTAGTCTGGAAAATGTGAGGTTGGCGTTCAACTTGCCAATGATGGGAGAGAACGCACGCCCCTACACAAGAAGAGTCAACTTTGATCAAAGGTTGGACCAAGTCCTCATGGACATATGTGTGGAAGGAGCTCAATGGAAGATTGACTCAAAAGGCAAACCGGTTCAACTGAGAAGACTGGACCTTAAGCCTGTAGCTAGAGGATGGTTTGAGTTCATTCAACGCTCAATCATTCCCACTAGCAACCGGTCTAAAGTTACAATAGACCGGGCCATCATGATCCATAGCATCATGATTGGGGAGGAAGTGGAGGTTCATGAGATTATACCTCAAGAACTCTACAAGGTGGCTGACAACTCCTCCACTATGGCAAGGTTAGCCTTTCCTCACCTCATTTGCCACCTATGCAATTCGACTGGGATTGACATAGAGGGAGACATCCTCATTGAAGAGGACAAGCCCATCATTAAGAAAAGGATGGAGCAAACAAGAGAGCCTATTCATGGATCTCAAGAGACGCATGAAGAAGCTCATCACCAAGAAATCCCTGAGATGCCTCAAGGGATGCACTTCCCTCCATCATCCTTCATGAAATTAGAAAAGATCAAAGAGCAATGAGGGAGGAGCAACAAAGACAAGGAAGAGACATAGAAGAGCTCAAGGACATCATTGGTTCCTCAAGAAGGAAACGCCACCATCACTAAGGTGGACTCATTCCTTGTTCTTAAATTTTCTGTTTTTCGTTTTCTTATGTTAAACGTTTATCTATGTTTGTGTCTTTATTACATGATCATTAGTGTCTAAGTGTCTATACCTTAAAGTAGTGAATATGAATCCATCACCTCTCTTAAATGAAAAATGTTTTAAAAACAAAAGAACAAGAAGTACATGGTTTCGAATTCATCCTTGAAACTAGTTTAATTATTTTGATGTGGTGACAATACTTTTTGTTTTCTGAATGAATGCTTGAACAGTGCATATGTCTTTTGAAATTGTTGTTTATGAATGTTAAATATGTTGGCTCTTGAAAGAATGATGAATAGGAGAAATGTTATTTGATAATCAGAAAAATCATAAAAATGATTCTTGAAGCAAGAAAAAGCAGTGAATACAAAAGCTTGTAGAAAAAAAAAGAGAAAGAAAAAGAAAAAGAAAAAGCAAGCAGAAAAAGCCAGTAACCCTTAAAATCAAAAGGCAAGGGTAAATAAAAAGGATCCCAAGGCTTTGAGCATCAGTGGATAGGAGGGCCTAAAGGAATAAAATCCTGGCCTAAGCGGCTAAACCAAGCTGTCCCTAACCATGTTCTTGTGGCGTGAAGGTGTCAAGTGAAAACTTGAGACTGAGCGGTTAAAGTCAAGGTCCAAAGCAAAAGAAGAGTGTGCTTAAGAACCCTGGACACCTCTAATTGGGGACTTTAGCAAAGCTGAGTCACAATCTGAAAAGGTTCACCCAGTTATGTGTTTGTGGCATTTATGTATCTGGTGGTAATACTGGAAAACAAAGTGCTTAGGGCCACGGCCAAGACTCATAAAGTAGCTGTATTCAAGAATCAACATACTGAACTAGGAGAATCAATAACACTATCTGAATTCTAAGTTCCTATAGATGCCAATCATTCTGAACTTCAATGGATAAAGCGAGATGCCAAAACTATTCAAGAGGCAAAAAGCTACAAGTCCCGCTCTCTGATTGGAGCTAAGTTTCATTGATAGTTTGGAATTTATAGTATATTCTCTTTTTTTTATCCTATTTGATTTTTAGTTGCTTGGGGACAAGCAACAATTTATGTTTGGTGTTGTGATGAGCGGATAATTTATACGCTTTTTGGCATTGTTTTTACATAGTTTTCAGTATAATTTAATTAGTTTTCATTATATTTTTATTAGTTTTTAATTAAAATTCACATTTCTGGATTTTACTATGAGTTTGTGTGTTTTTCTGTGATTTCAGGTATTTTCTGGCTGAAATTGAGGGACTTGAGCAAAAATCAGATTCAGAGATTTAAGAAGGACTGCAGATGCTGTTGGATTCTGACCTCCCTGCACTCAAAGTGGATTTTCTGGAGCTACAGAACTTCAAATGGCACGCTTCCAATTGCGTTGGAAAGTAGACATCCAGGGCTTTTCAGAAATATATAATAGTATATACTTTGAATAAGTGTGATGACGTAAACTGGCGTTCAACGCCAGTTCCATGCTGCAGTCTGGCGTCCAGCGCCAGAAACAAGTTGCAAAGTGGATTTCAACGCCAGAAACACGTTACAAACTGGCGTTCAACTCCAAGAATGACCTCTCCACGTGTAAGCTTCATTCTCAGTCCAAGCACACACCACGTGGGCCCTGGAAGTGGATTTCTACATCATTTACTTATTTCTGTAAACCCTAGTAACTAGTTTAGTATAAATAGGACTTTTTACTATTGTATTTACATCTTTGGATTATCTTTTGATCCTTTGATCATGTTTTGGGGGCTGGCCATTCAGCCATGCCTGGACCTTTCACTTATGTATTTTTCAACGGTAGAGTTTCTACACACCATAGATTAAGGTGTGGAGCTCTGCTG
>NC_029787.2:53432697-53448730 GCF_000816755.2 Arachis ipaensis
CGACAGATGAATAGCAGTGCCGTGACAGAGCATCTTGGACCATTTTCACTGAGAGGACGGGAAGTAGCCATTGACAACGGTGATGCCCAACATTCAGCTTGCCATGGAAAGGAGTAGGAATGATTGGATGAAGACAGCAGGAAAGCAGAGATCAGAGGAACAAAAGCATCTCTATACGCTTATCTGAAATTCTCACCAATGAATTACATAAGTACCACTATCCTATTTTATATTTTATTTATTTTCATCCACTATAATTTCTTAATACAATTTAATCCACCTGACTGGGATTTACAAGGTGACCATAGCTTGCTTCAAGCCGACAATCTCCGTGGGATCGACCCTTACTCACGTAAGGTTTATTACTTGGACGACCCAGTGCACTTGCTGGTTAGTTGTACGAAGTTGTGAAACAGATATAAGATCATGAACGTGCGTATTGAGTTTTTAGCGCCGTTACCAAGGAATGGAATGATCACGATTTCGCACACCATTTACTAAAAGAAAAAAAAATATTTTTTTATTACATAATCAATTTTATGAATAAAGAATCGAAACGAATAATTGCAACATTAGAGATTGTATTGACTGATCTCAACTTTTTAATCAAAACAATGTATTGTTTACTGAACACTACAACGAAGAAATTGATTGGATCTCTGCCGATTGTTGCAATTGTAATTATCACATAATCAATGACAAATCTTGGATATTAAAGAGATGGATAAACAACGAAGAAAAATTGGATATTAAGTAGATGGATAAACGATGAACAAAAATAATGAAAAAATTGATAACTAAGGAGATTGATAAACGATTCCAATTGTATGATTGAGTAATTGATGATAGATTATTCACCAATTTATAATCTTAATACTAAAGGAAAGATAAGATTAGAATATCAAAATCAAAATAAAAACTTAAAAATTAAAGATAGAATTTAAAGATAAGATAGATGAATAATAAAATAATAATTTATAAACACGAGCAGGACAATTTAGAAGGGCATAATATATAACGCAGTGAACAATTCAACTGATTGGGTAACACAACCAATTGATTGAATTGTGACAATCCATATTGCTTTGAAGACTTAAATCGATTGGGTAACACATCCAATCGATTGAATTGTGAAAACACATATTGCTTTTATGACTTCAATCGATTGGGTAACACGAACAATCAATTGAATTTGAAAAAATCCACATGCTTTGCAAAATTCAATCGATTGTGTAGCAATTCCAATGGATTGAATTTTGGAAAATCCAGAAATTTAATCAATTGTGTTGTATGTCCAATCGATTGAATTTCCAAGAAACACGATTTCGCTCCCGTGTGCAGATGTAACGGATCAAGAATAAAATTCTAATTGATTAGCATTGCCAAAATATTTATTACGATTAATAGAAGATCTAATTCGTTATTGTCTTTATTTTTTATTATTAATAAAGATGACGGAATAACAAAACCAATCGATTGAATTAACTAAACCCAGATTGCTTTGATGATTTCAATCGATTGGGTAATATGAACAATCAATTGAATAAGAAAAACCCCACATGCCTTGCAAGATTCAATCGATTGAAGTTTGGGAAGCCTGAATTTCAATCGATTGATTTGTGCATCCAATCAATTGAATTTTTAAAAAACACGATATATTTTGTCAACCCAATACGTATGTAACTAGATTAATGATAAAATTATGATCGATTAAGATTGCAATTTAGTGTTTATTCTCAATAAACATGATAGATGAATGATAAAATAATAATTTATAAAATAAAAATAGATTTCATAATTAAATAATAAAGGATTAATTTGTAACTAATATTAAATAAGAACTATTTAGCCGTTATTAAAAAACTTAAAAATATGTTTTGTTATGGGACCATTAGATAGTCCAAATGTTCTGGACCATCAAATCCGGTGCCAACTAAGTGTGTGTTTAGATTAAAGTTTACAAATGAAAGTTTGCATAATATTGATTTTACAAACTTGATTTTGATGAAAAGTAAGTTTGTAGTAACGTGATTTATGTTTGGCAATCTTTATATCAAAATAGATTATAATAAAATAAATATTATTTGGATTACACTACTCAAAATCACTTTTAGATAAAAAAAATTACTAAAATGGACATCAACTTAAATTTTTTTATATTATCCTATTATTTTAATTTAGATATTTAAATAGATCTTATTAGTTAATTTTATAATAATATAACAAAAATAAAGTACAACAAAGAATAGGAAAAAAAAAACATACAAATAAAAAACAATAAAAATTTCATAAAACCGACCACATATATCATATGAACAAAAAAAATACAATAAAAAGGTAAGTAAAATTCATATGTGAAAAATATTTAATTATTTATCATATATAAAAAAGCAATACAATTAAAAAACATAAAAAATTAAAATATGAAAGACTATTAAAAGTAATAAAAAAATTAAAATATTTACATTGGTAGTAATCGAAATAAATCTGAGAGTTCTTAGTGGAAAAAAAAATTATTGGAACGAAGAACCACAAAAAATTACTGTAAAGATAGATTGTTACTTGTGTCTTTTTTATTGAAAAAAATAAAGAGTAGAATTGGTAGAAAAGAAATAAATTTTCTCACTTAATTTTTCTAAGCAAATGCAAAAACTAAAACTTTTAGCTTCACATAGAAGTGCGTTTAGAGATGAAATTACTTCTGCATTCGGATCATAAAAAAAAGTTACCAAATATAAGAATGAAAATTTAGACACTCAAACAGTATTTCTCTCTTCCCCAATAAAAATTGAATCCTTCATCCTATACAAGTCAAATACTAAAAAGCCAAACATATGATCCTATTAACTACTTCCAAAATAACCTATTTATCTATGTATAATGTATTAAAACATAATATAAAACAGTTTTATACTCATGCCGTGATATTTGACACCTTTTCCTTCTACCCAATTACCTGCCATAGTTTCTTTGTGCTAGGTAATTAAGGAATGAAAAATAAAATAACCTAAACTTTTTGGGATTGAGTTTCTATTATCTCCCAGACATTTTTGTTCAATCATGATCCACATCTCCCTGTTTAATGTTAATACAAGGAGTTCACGTGTAATTGAATTCATATCTCCATATGTAATCAGCATTATTAGCTCCTAATTTGAGCAGCAAAAAAGTAAAAACCATTGATTTCAAGAACCAAACAAGCAAGAAAAACTGAATTTACTATATATTTACAGAATTCAATAACCTCGAGTTAAAATTTTAAATTTAATCACATAATTATTTCACTCCTAACTATTTCTACAATATTTATTTAACAATTCTGATCCTTCAAAGGCTGGGCTGGTTAAAATTTGGTATCTACAAAAGCATTAAACAACTTATGATACAACAAAAATGAAATGGTACATCCATCAGTCAACTATTTGTAGAAAGGAGAGGAGATGCTATTTTCGAATTTCATGTACTTAAAACCTGTATTTGCTGCATGGCCACACACACTTCCATCATTCGATCTTGCTTGGTGTTTGTCCCCGAGCGTTAAACCAGAATTAAACCGAGTTATAGGGAATTAGAGTCATACACCGTTTAGAAAGAAACATCTTGAGAAATGAACGCAGTCCATGCAACCTGTTCCAACATAGAAGATATGAATTTCGATTTTGTATTTATCCTAGTCTATATTTTATTGCCTTTTAGAAAAATTAAGGAAAAAGATCATCTCTGTGAAACCTTCTCAAGACATCACCTTCCCAAGAACCGGCCTAATCACTTTAGTGAAAATAATAATTTTTAAGTGTTCAGAGTAGATTCAAAATTTAGAAGTTTTAATTTAAAAATATAAAGGTGAAATTTGATTTCAATGAATTTTTCTGAGTTGTAAAATGTATCTTTTCGAAAAGTTTTTGTAAGAAATGCGTACTGGCGCTTAAGCTGGCAGTACCGGCTCTAGTCTGTCCAGTACCGCGTATTTTGGAAAATAAGATTTTGAAAGTTGATTTATTGTTTTGAAAGGATAAAAATAATTTAGAATCGAAAACCGGACACTAATTTTAAAGGTTTTGGCCCAAAGTGGGCCAAATGGACCCAAATCACTTAGCGGGTTGGACCGGGCCCAACTGGGCCCAAGTCCAACATATATATACTCCACTTAAGTGGCAAAAAGAGCCACTTTCAGCACAAAGAGAGAGAGAGAGCTCGGATATGGTGATGGTGGGGGGTGAAACCCCATTGTCACTATTCATCATCACCTTCTGGGAATCATAACTTGAGCTACGAAACTCCGATTGATGAGCCGTTTGCGGCCATGCGAAGCTCTCGACGAGCTCTTTGTTTCTATTTAAGAAAATCTGGTAAGAACTCGAAACTCACGTCCCAGTTTTCTGCCCTAACACTCTGCGTTTTTGGGGTTTGGTTTTTGAGTAAGTTTTGTGGTTTTGGTTGTTTAGGTGATTTCTAGTAGCGGATAATTCTTGGATTTTACCCCTAATCTTGTTGGGAAAGGTAAGTCTCTTCAAACTCTTGTGGTTTGATATTTTGGTTAGCTATAGTGTTGATTCTTGGTATGTTATGTGTATAGCTTGGTAGTTGATGAGTTTTGAAAGTAGTGTTGGTGCTTGAGGCTTGTTGATCTTGTTGGAATCAAGCTTTTGGTCTTTTGCATATATTGGAAATCAGTCAAGGTATGATTTCGGTTTTCTTTATGTAATATGTAATGTTTCTTAAAGCTTAGGCTAGTAGACCATAAGATAGGATTGAATGATGTTGGTGTACGCTTAATTATTTTTGAAATTATGTTGTATGATGAAGAGGATTGTAGGGAATGTTGCAATATATAATATATGTTTATGGTGCTTGTTGAAGGATATTGATGAATTTGATGTGTGATGATATATTATGATGATGGTTGTGGGTTTTGAATCGTGTGCTTGGTGATGATATTGAATGGTGTTGATTTTGAGTTCATGTTGCTGTGAAATGTTTGGGAGCTTAATGATTTGATGATGAATGTTGAGAATTATTATAGTTGTTGAGAGTTGTTGGTATTGTTGATGATTGATGATGAGTTGTGAAAATGTTATTGATGAATAAGGAGAATTAGGAGTGTCTATGATGATTTTTTAGATGTTGGAGAATAATGATTTTGATGGTGTGGAATAGCGTAAATGGGAGGTTATTGATGGTTGGTCGACAAATGTTTGGTATGAATTCATGAGTGAATTTGGTATTGTGTTGAGTAGGCTTTGCTTTGGTTTTAAGATGAGAGTTGTGGTAAAATTGAGGTTTTAAGACTTTTGGTAAGAATAGAATTTCAGTGAACTTTGACGGATCATAACTTGAGCCTCAGTTTTCAAAATTTGTTGAAATTTGCTTTAAATTAAAGTTCATTGAAAAATCTTTAAATGGATATAAAGTTTGTAGAAAATGGATTTTCGTAGAGGAAGTTATGATCATTCAAGGTTTTGGTGTCAAAATCTGAATTCTGTGCATACTTCAGAATTTGTGATTTCTGGTTTGTGTGCACACGCATAGCCTTATGCGCACGCACACCCCTGTGAGCTTTTACAACCTGTGCGCACGCACACGTTGGAAGGTGCACTCTGTTGAGGGCGTTCGCAGGCCTTGTGCGGATGAACAGAGTTGAAATTTTTACTACCTGTGCGTACGCACACCTCTATGCGTACGCACACATTTGAAAACTTTTCTGGGCGTGCACACGCACACCCTTGTGCGTACGCACATGCCCTGTGTTTTAACTAAAATATTGTTTTTAACTGTTTCACCTTCCAACAAACTTGTAAACTTCTATGGCACCTATTTAAGACTTTTTGACTTACTTTTGGCTGTTAAACATAGAGAAGGTCTTGGGTGGAATTATTTGGGTATTACTTTGAAAAATTAGAGAACGAAGGTTTAGGTTTCTGGTGTATTGGGAATGAGTTTGGTTGAGAGAGAAGGAAGAGTAGTGAACTTGGTGATTACTGACAACGAATTGAGAAACTGATGAACTAACGAGCTTGGAATGGAATTAAGAACTGATGATGGTTATTATGAGTTTGATGGATGTTGCATGTGGAAAGTGTGCCAGGCACTATATCTTTGGAATGTTGAGAAATGATAATTGAAAGTGGATTGAGATGAGCAATGGTGATGACTGGTGATAATTTGAAGTTGATGGACTTGTTGCATGTGGAAAGTGTGCCAGGCACTATATCCTTGGAATGTTGAGAAATGAAAATTGAAAGTAGATTGAGATGAGCAATGGTGATGACTGGTGATGATTTGAGGTTGATGGACTTGTTGAATGTGGAAAGTGTGCCAGGCACTATATCCTTAGAACGATTTATGATGAAATATATGTTGTTGTTGTTTTTCTTCTCTGCCGCAAGAGTGTGCTAGGCACTATATCCTCGGAATGAGCATGCAAGTGGGCCAGACACTATATCCTCGGAATGATAGTGTGCCAGGCACTATATCCTCAGAACAAAAGCGTGCCAAGTGATGGCGAAAAATTAATTTCACACGTATGAACTACCGGCAAGTATACCGGGTCGTATCAAGTAATAAAACTCACTGAAAGTGAGGTCGATCGCACGAAAATTGGTGGATTAAGCAATTTTAGTTGAATGATAATCTAATTAGGCAGACAGTTTGTTGTTTCTTGATGTATTCATCATGAAAGTAAAGTGCAGGAATATAAATGACAAGGGAATTTAAATAATTGAAATTAAAAGAGGATAAGATAAATGACTTGAAATGTAAGCAGAAAATGTAATTGCAGGAATGTAAGAACTGAAATGTAAATGACTGAAACTTAGAATGCAAGTAATTAAAGGTTGAATGTAAATAGCAGAAATGGTAAATTACAGAAATGTAAACAAGGGAATCGGATACTGGAAAATGAGAAATTCAAAAGAACAGAAGTAAAGATTGATGATGAGTGATATCACTAGGGATCAGAGATATTGATTTCTCATGAATTAATGGTGATAAATTCCTTCTCAATCATGGGAAACAGATCTATGGCAGATTGTAAGTAATTGGATCCCAATCTCTTGGTGATTCAATTTCTCTTATCACAAACAATTGGCAATCTTTTGATCTAATTGCTTATGAGAAGAGGTGAAAATCAATAGCTAATCCTGAATGCCACACAACTCTCGGGATCTCAATTCAGGGTGGTTACATCTCACATACCAACTCAGAATATATCAATCAAGAGAATTATGAAAGGATGAATTCTAAACTGACTTCTGTGACTCCTTTCTCAAGTTCATCACATAATTCAAATAGATTCAATCCCTCTCTCGATAGTAATTGAATCTGTGAAGAACAAGAGTTTCCTCTTAGATGAATCCACTTGAATTGAGAGGAAAAGAAGAGTCATTAGTTCATTGAAACCAACAGAGCTCCTCCCCCTAGTGAAATTGGGGTTTAGTGATTCATAGCTCTAAATTCAAACAGAATTCTCAAATTGAAAATTAAACTAAGCATATAACAGAAAAGAAAATAAAACTGTAAACAGAAATGAAACTGGAAAGTGATCCAGAGTCTCAGTAGAAAGTAAAATTCAAAATATGCAAAAGTACAAAAGAGATCTAAAAGAAAAAGAAAGTGGAAAAGAAGATCCAGAAGATGTTCCGAAAAAAGTCCCTCAAAAATTCAAGATGCCCTCTATTTATACTAGTGTACTTGCTTCTTAAGGTGTACTTGGAAACTCTTCAAAATGGGCTTCTCGATTGGTACTTAGATCCTGCTCCAAGAGAACGTAGTGCTCTTTAAGAAAACGAAGCGCACAGGCATCGACGCGTACGCGTCACCCACGCGTACGCGTCGTTCAACAATTTGGCACTTGTGACGCGTACGCGTCACCTACGCGTGCGCGTCATTACTCTCTGCAGTCCTTGTCACGCGTACGCATAGTCGCGTACGCGTCCTCTTTACTGCGCTCTCCCACGCGCACGCGTCATCCACGCGTACGCGTGGCTTCAGAAAACCACTTCTACGCTGCCGCTTTGTCCACGCGTTCGCGTGATTCTTCTCAAACACCACTTCCACGCGTACGCGTCACCGACGTGTACGCGTCGATGGCACATCTTCAATCCCACTTTTGAAAGTCTCGCAGGCGCTCTTGGGTGAAGAACGCTGCTCATATCCACGCGTACGCGTCATCCACGCGTACGCGTGGTCTTCCAAAAATCACCACTTCGACGCATATGCGTCACCCACGCGTGCGCATCGCTAACAAAACTTTCTTGGGTAAAGAACGCAGCGCTCTTTGAAAGGGAGCGTAGCGCCGAGAGTCATGCTGCAGGAGAACGTAGCGTTCTTAAAGCTTAAGTGAGCATAGCGCTATGCTCTTCTTCCCCTGTTATGATCAAAACACAGAATAGCAATACATCAAAGCTGTATTCCTCGAGCAACTATCTTTAGATAACTCACTCATTCATACTTTTCTTCAATTGTTTGCATGAAATTGAGCAAAATTCATTTAGTCATCAATCTATCAAAGTATGATGAGAGAATCCATTTAAGTACTTATTTATTTGAGTAATATGCATGAAATTGAACTAAAATTGACTAATTTAACTAACTAAACTAGCTAAAATGCGAATGTATCACCAGGTGCTATATCCTCAGACGTGTCAGAAAGACGACATCCGGAAGGATGTGTCCGATTGGCATTCATAGACTGACAAGTGATATCACAAACCAATAGGACAAGCATTCATCATGTGCATCTACTATGTGTTTTGTTTGCTTTGCCTAATTGAATCTCTTGCCTAAATGAATAATATGCTTATTTGCTAGTTGTTTTACTTGCTGTACATGTATATTACTTGTGATTTACTTGCTTGTATTACCTGCGATTGTCTGGTGCTGAGTAGGTAGTTAGACAGTGGCGATGGGATCGTACAGAGGTTAGGTTGACGAAAGCTGTAGGATACAGCGGTATGATTAGTACTAGTTAGAAATCCTTTAAGTTTAGAAAATCCTGTTTATTGTTTCTGGTTTACGTTAATTATTGTTTTAAGCTTGAATATTCTGTATCAATGTGAAGTTCTAGGATTGCCTTCGGCGTCGCAGAACCTTATATCTTACATTATTAGGCACTGTTACCATATTGAGAACCTTCGGTTCTCATTCCATACTTTGTTGTTTTTCAGATGGAGGTCGTAATTCACCTCGGTGAAATTGCAGACATGGTGGCAGAGCGGAGTATGGTTTCTTCCTAGCTTATTTCTGTTTTATTTTGTTGTAGTACTTTCTCTCACCCTTTTTGTTTTAGACTTTATGACCTTAGAGGCTTACCTGAGAGATAAGTTGTATAAGTTGTTTTTACTCCAAAACTCTGTATTTTTCTGTTTATAACTAGTTGGCTTAAACTCCGCAAGCTGCGGCTAATTCCCTATGATTATTATACTCTAATATATATATATTCTTTTCTCTTGCATCTATACCTTGTATCTTGTGCGTTAGCTTCGTGTGAACGTTTTGCACTTTTGTAATTCTGTTTTTAAGCCTAATCCTTTATCGAGCTTCTAGTATATATTATTTCCTTCTATATAAATATGTATAAGCCTTAGAATTGTCGTAATCTTTGATTAACCTTTGCTTTACGGCTAGAGGTGAGGTTTATGATAATTAGGGTGTTACATAATAGATGTCTTTAAAGGTCTCATACTTGGTTTCACCTTCTTAATCAATGGTGAAAATCAACACCTGACAAGATTGCGCAAAGCTTTCTCTTGAGATCATCTATTCTAGTCATAGGAAATATTATGAAACCTTTTCTCCCTAACAAAACTATGAAAGAATAAGAAAAGAAAAGATGAAAAATTGTTATACTTTCTATTTCTTGATTGATTGTTGATTGATTGAATTGTAAATTATGAAGGTAAAACTAAATATATATAGAACATTGGCCTATGAAAGATAAAAGCAGATAAAGATAAGATAAGAACAAATAAAAATAAGATAAAGATAAAATTAGATAAAATAACAAAGGCTAAAATTGTAACTGAATTTATGTATTTTGTTGGGTTGAATTTGTGGGCCGCAAGACTTCTTTATTGTTGTCATGGGCTAAGGTGGAAGAGTGGTTTAATAGTCACAAAAGCTTAAACGAGTAGAAAGAAGCACATAGATGGTTATATGATATATCTTATACATGTCCCTCACCAAGAATCTTTTCTGGATTTGTATGAGTTTTGCATAGTTTTTTTTGTTTTTGGTTTTTTTGTTTTTGCCCTATATAGAAATTTTATTGAGTTAATAATCGAATTAGCCCATGGGTCATTTTCTAAATTCATCCTTAGAAAAGTTTGATCAAACAAAATAGTCTTTCAAATTTTACAAATTAATCATTTTTGTCCTTCCGTCACACAATTAATAATTTCCCCAACTATTGATGATATAAAACGTTATTAATTGATAAGTTTATGAAAATCTATCAATTTAGTCCATTTTTCCAATTATATAAACCTTAATATTACTATATTTTAATATAACTAATGACACTAAATTGATAAATTTTCATAAATATAATTGTTTAGCGTCTAATTAGATATACTAGGTGTCATGTATAATGTGAGTTAATATTCCATGTCATTAATCGTTGACGAAAACTATTAATTGAGTGACTAAAGTACAAAAATAATTAATTTATAATCTTTGAAGGATTAATTTGATCAATAAAATCTTTCAAGGACAAATTTGAAAAACGAGCCATTTTTTAGGGACTAATTTGACTATTAACCCAAATTTTATTCTTTTTGAGGTTCAACAAAGGTCGAATCCTAGACCTTTTAGTCATAGAAATTATGAAACTATTCATAAAACCACTTTTTTCAAAAACTTAAACTGATAGGAAAAAACACATAAATAATATCTGGTACAGGAAAAAACTTATCCAAAAATAGTATATATTTTACATACCTGCAAAATGGAAAAGGCCTTCTCAGCAATGTACTTTTGTAGAAGTGTTGCTCCTCTTTGCTTAAGTTTGTCAGGATGGAGGCACAATCTTGCTCTCTGATATGCCTTCTTCACTTGTGAGCTGTGTATTAGGCTCATAATTGGAACGGCATACCAGCCGCTCTCTGGCCATAGAATCTGGCAGTGAAAACATACAACCTTGTCATGATCCTGTTATATCTGCGTCAACTGCGAACGAAACTAAAGAGAATTCAATCAATTCATAGCAATAAGAGATCAATAACAGAAATTACATGATGTAGTGTTGAAAGCAGTAGCCGGATGTCAGTTTCCTTGCCACATGACCACAATCTTACATCTCTATCCAACTTCTCTGTTTCTATCTGTAGCTTCTATAGAAAAAAGCATTACAATCAATACAAATCTTTATTTTATAATAAAAGAAATCAAAAGAAAGAAATATTATAATCTCAAGCATCGAATTTAGAATGCATTTAAACTTGCACTCATTTCCAATTACAGTTTTTATTCTTGGCCTTAAATTTGGCTTACTATAGATTTGCGTTAATTGTCCATAAATCATGCACAGTTGAATAATTTGTATCACTTCTTTTCTTGAACAGTTGCCACTATCATCTTGAAAATGATCTTTTCATAATATGGGAATAGTGTCCTCAAACTTTTTGCCTATTTTCTGCCTTTATAAGATAAAAGTTCCAGGCTTCAAATTAAAGCAGTTTACTAAGGACTTGTTATGTAGACACAAATCCAAGAAATGAAGTGTGATTGTTCTCCAGTTTCAAAACCCAACTAAGGCCAAATATGAGAAATGCTCAAGGACTATCAGAATTTATTATTTTTGGCTATCACTTTTAGCCACTAACCTAATTCTTTTAGTCTAGTAATCTAACAACATACTTTTAGCCCAGACTTTTAAACAATGATGGCTAACTGCTGGCTAAACACAAGAAATTCTGCTGGCCCTCTAGTATTCCTCTATCCTATAATTTGTTTCACTAATATGATGTAGGTATACAAGTAATTTGTACAATCATGCTTCTTGAATAAATTGTATTACCTTTGGAGACTTGACTATTCTGAACCCTTCATTATGGTATTTACCTGCAGCATGACTTCCTACATTACAGGATCAAAGACAAATATAAATTGTCGTCTTTTGTCTGTTACATGCATGAAGCATTAGATTTACAAGAGACATTTTAGTAGTCAGGACAATTACCTTCTATTACAGTAGATTGTTCATTCCCGTTGTTTCTCCAACATGATTCTTCATCAGAATTTCTTGATTGGAACTTCTCTTTAGCCCAAGCAATTGCTTCATCAATGGCTTCTGATCCACGATGTTCCTCTCTGGTGCTGGAGTTAACCTCTATGACATAGGAGCTCATAACTTCATCATCATCATCAGGCTCTATAACTAATTCTGGAAGAACATTATCATGAACCGAAGATTTCGCATCAGGCTCTTGAGAGAGTCCGGAGACAGCCGAAAATGGGGAACTAAGTTCAAATTCGTCAGTCACTTTCATGGTTCGACATGAATTAGATCCAAGACTAATTGTTTCTGGGGAGGAAACTTTTCTTGAGAGTCCAAACAGGGAACTCGTGAAATTCCCCTTGCATTCAATATCTTGATATTGAACTTCACATGATTGGCCATTGCATTGAAAGAATGGCTTCCCTTGTTTAATAAGGTGTTCCTCAGGCATCATGGTGCATGGGTTCCATCTATATGGGACACTAATTGGCCTAAAACAATCAAACCATCTTCAATATCAGATTTAAAATATAGATCACCATATTGGGGTCTATAATTGCATCTCAATAAAATTCAGCAAAAACAGAACCCATCAAGCATAAATAATTTGCATTGTCAATGTCAAATTGTCAAATAGGCCAGCTCGTAGTTATAGATCAGTAGAATATGTTTTCCAAAGAATTAGACTTGTCTTCAAATTGATCACATCAAAATCTACTAACGTTTATTTTTATACATCATATTCATATATCAAAATTCAGGCCCTAACTCTATATCATTATTAAAATAATCTCCAACTTCAGCTACTTTATTTATTTTAGATATATCTAGATGCTACCACCCGTGTCTAGATATGAAAGTATAAATTCATCTTTACATGATAAGTAAGATCTGTACAGAGCCATCTGCAAATTTAGCTAGCCACAAAGGGCACAATTGACAATGCACAACTTCTGCAAACCGTCATTAATTGGTTAAACACTAAATTTGTTCCTAATAAATTTCAAATCGAATTTCAATATATGTGATAGACAAATAAATCTATGATAAATTTTATTATAAAACCATTATATTCAAAAATATCGATACAACAAATTAGTCTACTTCAAAAATGAAGGAGCATCAATCTGTTAATTTTCAAACATTTCTAAACAATAAAAATTTGTTGGAAAAGCAAAGTGTCTGATTTGAAATTTTTGAAGACAATTTGGATATTTACTCAATTGATTAGATAGGAATTCGGGATTTCACTGCAAACCTTAGCTTTGAAGCAAAAGAAGACAATGCCACATCATCGCCGATCGCCGGCCGGAGAGGGCTCAGGTCCTCTGAACTCAGGGCCGATGACGAATTCGACTTTGATTTCGCCATCGATTCCGACCGGGACCGATCCCTAGACCTCCGTTCATCGTCCGACCCAAACACGCCGCTGTAAAACTCGTTGCTCTTCGCCGGAATGCGGAACACCGGCAAGCTCCTGCCGCCTTTCGCCCGCGCCTGAGAAGCGAACTCCGACGGCCGGAAAATCTCCTCATAGAAGGAACTGGTCTTTGCTAGCTTGTGCGCAAGTAGGCTCCTCGGCGGGCCGCCGAAGACGTCGGCGAAGTCTTCGGGGTCCAACGTTTCCGTCTCGGAGGCACTGTCGCTAGCGAAGATGGACCGCCATGTGCGAGAAGATGAACGGTCCTCCATGGACCGCCGGCGAGGGGTCCCCGCTGTCAATCCCATCCTCATCCTCCAGAACTCGTCCATTTGCCGGCGGGGCTCTCCGGTGAGTTGTTTCTCTTCAGTGACCAGAATTCTTCACTGGAAAAAAGCAAAGTTCAGCTTGTGCCCTTATAAAGTGTTGAAACTTGAAAAACATAAAACAAAGAATAAAATTTAAATAACAAAATGATTAAAGAAGAAAGGGATATGTGAAAGAAGCCTGTGATTGGCTTAATTCCGTTTTTTTTTTTTCCTATCCTTTTTTAAATTAATTTTTGAGTATTTAATCACTTTGTTTATCAAAAAATTTTGGACCACATTATTCTTAAGTAAAATTAATTATTCAATTAGTTCTTAATAATTAACTCTTTGAGAAACTTAAATTTTTTTATCATCCATATCCAAAATTTATTGAACTCCGCATATAAATTATCAATATATTTAACTCAATTAATTCTAAAGGAATAAGTTAACAAGCCTTGTTTTAATAAAAAAATGTTATAATTATTTTATGCATCTGGTCATTATTGTTGTTTGTTCGCTGAATAATTAATTTTGTTTTATGTGACAATGGGAAAATAAATATGAGAGAAAATAATAAAAGATTAAAGATTATACTTTACATTATCAATTTTTTTTTAATAATTATGAGGATTCATTTCTATAACAATGAATGTTTAGTGATTAGTGATTAGTGACAACTGACAAATGACAAGTGAAGGAAAATGTGATTAGTGGGAGATAATATGAAATGGTGGAGTCGGCTGGATTTGCTTATCTGGAAAGATGCATGGGCTGGAATTGATGAAGCTAAGTCCCCACAGACATAATCATGGAAGCTATGTTTTCTCTTTTCTTTATATTATGCTTTTTGTGATTTTCTTTTTGGGTGGGGAAGCTAAGCTACCAAGTGGTTGTGGTACTGTTACCTTTTACCTTCAGCAGCTGGTCGTAGAGAAGTTGTGTATGGATTTAGGAGTGTAAGGAATTCATACAAGGCTCATTGTCTATTTCTCTTGCATTTGGTTTAAGACTTTTAAGTAGGGTTTTTTTTTTTTCTAAACTAAAATAAAAAAAATTAGTATTTTTTCAAATACGATTTTTAGACTTTAATTTTTAAAATATAATTTTTTTTTTTTTTTTGTATTTGGACAAGTTTGTCGAACACCGACAAACCCTATAAAAATGAGCAAGTTCACCTTATCTCTGGCAAACAATATAAAAATTACAGAGTTCGTCCTACCCTCCTCCAAACTTCCCCTTAAAATTTTCAAATCACACGTTTTTAATCCATATCATGGTCTCCAAAAGAATATATAGATCCTTGTATAAGAGTACACAGGAATTACACAGGAATAAGTCGTATTTTATTTTTGGAAAATAGTTAATTCTTTAAAATTTATTATTAAAAAATTCTTGTTAAATATGACTTATTATAGTGTACATGTCTATTTTTGGAGACGATAATAATTGTTCTCATTATTAATATGGCTTGTTTTTTAAAATTTATAATTAAAAAAAATCTTTGAAGAAGTCATACTTGTTGTCCGTGTATTTTTGTGTACTCCTATGTATTGTTTGTACATATATATACTCTTCTAGGGACCATGATATAGATTAAAAATGTGTGATTTGAAAATTTTAAGGGAGAGTTTGGGGGAGGGTAAGGCGAACTCTATAATTTTTATATTGTTTGCCGGAGGTAAGGCGAACTTGCTCATTTTTGTAGAGTTCGATGGGGTCGACAAATTTGCCCAAATGCCAAAAAAAAATCGTATTTGAGGAACTAAAGTCCAAAAATCGTGTTTGAGGAAATATTAATTTTTTTTATTTTATTTTAGAAAAAAATTCCTTTTAACTACATTTGAAAAAATAAAATAGAGGAGTAGGAAGAATGTCTGAAATATTATGAATTTATGTGTATGGTAAAAGATAAAGTTGCCAACGGGGCAGTGAAGAAACAATGGTTAATATCATTGAAGGAGACACAGAAATACAGAACGGTCCTCAAATTGATTTGAGATCAGAAAGATTTATGGATTATCTTTTTTTCTTACTTTTGATTTTTAAATTCCAATTTGAAAACGATAATCAATACTATATATATATATA